>NW_015538065.1:1160369-1166999 GCF_001515605.1 Sinocyclocheilus anshuiensis
ACATATATATACACACACACACATATATATACACACACACACACACACACATACATACACACACACACACACATACACAAGTAATAATATATATAAAAACTTACCGACCCCAAACCTTTGAACTGTAGTGTATATATAAACTGCCTCTTTGTCTAATAAATATATTTAAATGTATTATGTTTGTATATAATATATTTAAATTGTGATTGTTGTAAAATGAATATATAACAGTTTCATCATTTGCCCAGGGTGCTTGGATATTAGATTACCATGTTTCCCTTTTTTAAAGCAGGTGAGCAGACAGTACTTCTTCCTGTCTTAACTGTCATTGTCAATGTGACTATTATTTATTTTTTAATGAACATCTTACTTCCCCCGCCTATATCTTATTGCACTTTCTGAGAAGCAGGAAGAACATGAGCTTGGTAACCACAAACAACAGTCAGTGTGAAAGCGAGAGGATTCACTTCACAACTGTAGAGCTGCACGCCATGACTCTGGACAGCTCTCTGCTGCTGCTAATGGAGCTCTACACAGAAGCACTGGACTATCTGAAGGCCTATGGCATCTCGCCCGGTGAGACCATTCAACCCAAATTCACATTTCCTTAAAATATTTGTCTGGGTTGTTTACTTCAACATAGTAATTCATTTAAAAACTAATAACCAGCAATTAGTTTTGAACTGCCATTGGTCATCTAATACTCTCTTATGTAGCGCTATATATTGTGTTATGTTTTTTTGACAGTGACTGAAGATGAGATTATGGTTTCTGACTTACTACAGGATGTGTTCGCTGAGGAGACAGAGTGGGTTTCTCACAGCTCTTTGCAAACTGAGCCATGTTTGCCATCCACTCCAGTAAGACTGCAGTGCACAGAATGTTTACATAAAATGAATATTTAATACAAATCTGATCTGAATGATCTATCAGTGAGTTCTTGCCTGTATGCTGTTATTGTTACTGTCGCTGGGGTATATCAGCATTATAAGATTAATAAATAATTGTTAATATGTGTATAATTGTTAATATGTTATCTCCTAGTTAGTTGCTATTATTTGTGTGGTGTGAATCTTCAGCGTGGTCCCCATTCAGTTATATTCAGACAATGTTGTAATGTTTTTCCAGACAACCGAGAGCCCAGATGACCTGCTTCAGAAGAGAACAGTGGTTCTGAAAGGGGTTCTGATCAGTGAGGAGATCTACCTGACAGAGCTTGAGACGCTTCTCACGGTAATACGACTCTCAAACAGGACTTTCTTAGCGGACATTTATTAATATTATTTCCTGACCTAAGCACTTCTTCAACACGGTATCAGTAGGCTCTTGCTTTACAGACTTTCTAAATTGCGAGTTATGAAGTAAAAACCACTGTGGTTAAACAAAAGATATCAGAGAAAGATAAATGCTATGACTGAGCCTGCATATAAACTGCTTCCTTTATTAAAAACGAAAAGCTTCACTATGATGCCATTTATGCCGTTGGTTGCAATTTAATACTTTGTTTGCAAACACCTGTTTTTCTGGTCCATACCTAATTAGGGTTTCTTCTCAAGCTCTAAACATCCTTCAGCACTTCTTTTTTTTTATGATTCTCAACCAGTGACACATTATTTAAATCGAAACTTCTTCGCATCTGCCACTTCCTGTAGGTCAACTTCTGTTTCTCTTAGTGAAGTATTGCTTCCCTTTCTAGTCAGACCATTAGTGGTTATCATTAAACTAGAGAGTTTCCAAAAAGTCCAGAATGACATGCAACATAATGTTGAAGTACAGAATGCATGAAAAGTGTCATGTTTCTCAACCACTTCCTCACAGGAATTGTGTCCGGCATTTACCCATGAAGATGCTTTGTGTTCATTCTGTGATGTATTTATAAAGTGTTTTTCAGTTACATCAGCTATTTTCAGCCTGAGTTTCATTTCAGTTCCCAGTCTTACTTTCATTCTTTGACATTTGTTCATTTTCTCTCTATAATGTATCCTTCTCTGCAGCCTATGAAAGCTTTGAGGGCAGCAGCGGGAACCTCTCAACCTGTGTTGTCCACTGAGCAGGTTCAGACTGTGTTTTATCAAATCCCTGAGCTCAGAGATCTGCACAAGGACTTTTACACAAACCTTCGGGCCAAACTGCAACCTGATGAAGTGATGGACCCAGGGTCACAACAAGGCCCGGAGAGGGAGGAGGCCCCAGTGATGCAGCTTTGCCACAGGGAGCATCATTTTTGTGTGGGAGACCTGTTTCATAAGTTTGTGAGTTGATTTATATGCAAACATGTGGCTGGTAATACCATAAAACTGATCATCAGCAGACAGCAGTGATGATAATGAAATATGGCTTATTCCTTCTTGACCTAATATTTGTTGTAATATGAAGCAATTGACACAATGTTGCATCAGTTCATTGAAATGTTCACAAAAAAATTCAATATAGCACATATATATTAATTTGTTAGTATATTTTATAATAGCTTGATGTCATTTTGCAGGTCAACCAGTTAGGAGTGTATCGGGGCTTCATTGACAACTATGAGAGTGCAGTGGAGATCGTGCAGAAGTGTATGCAGTCAGACCAGCGTTTCAGGACGCTTGCAGAGGTCTTATATTCTTCCCTTTTTGTTATCTTTATTAGGGGGAAACAACACAAAAACCTTTGTCTCTTGTTATCTTTATAGAGTATGATGTCCTCCAAAGGGTCAGACAATGTCAAAACTAAGTACACCTTTGAAGGTAAACAATTCCTTTTTTGCTTCCCTGTATGGTTTTGAATTAATTTTTAAACACTGGGAACATTCAATAATTCATACATTGGACTCCACAGCTCTCCTGTATAAGCCGTTAGACAGAGTGATGAAAACCACACTTGTGTTGCACGTGAGATTCTGTTTAAGATCACATCTTACATTTATTTATAAATATTCTATGGATTTATTGACATTCTTCTCTGTCCTCCTCAGGATTTGTGGAAGCACACGCCCCCCGATCACCCCGACAGCATCACGCTGCAGGAAGCGCTTCGTCTCTCCAGCAGCTTTCTCTCTGGGGTCAATGAACGGTCGCAGTGCAAACGTTCTGTCAAGCTCAGCAGAGGAGAGGTACTCCCCACCTCACGTGACATGGTTCCTCACATGCAGATTTTTGTTCAACTTTATTATTAAACTGTAATATTATGTTCCTCATAATAATATATACATGTGTGCACGTCCACAGAGACGTCAGCTGATGCGAGATGGGTTTGTGGTAGACGTGTGTGAGAACGGGCACAACCTGAGACACCTCTTCCTGTACACAGACATGCTGCTATGTGCCAGACTGACAAGTGCAGGGTGAGTCTCCACCAATCACAGGTCTCTATGTTTCCTTCCCAGCGGAGGTCCGGACAATACTTTCTTTGGGATAGTTATACATTTCCATCTGGGCAGCAGAAGTACTTTGTAAAAGAAAAAAACCGTAACAAAATAAAACAAAAAGAAAAAGGCAAAGACAAAATAATCATCGCAGATGAAAATATTGGGCCTAAGCAGTAATTTTTCTACAAAGAAATTAATGCTAAATGTAGATGGAAAAAAATGTCTTGTCACAAACCTGGTTTATTTGAACGGTTGGAGTTGTATGACAGTTTAAAATAATTATATTTGCTGCATTCTTGTTTTTTTCAGATGATGTATAAATCTCAAAAATTGACCCTTATGACTGGTTTTGTGGTCCAGGGTCACATTTGGCTCTAGATAAAATTATTAAAGGATATAGCGGTCCAGTTGGAGGTCTGCTATTTGAGGTCCCCTGTTATATAATTTATATACTTTTAGAAAAAAAAAGTAAAAAGCTGTCACTGAGGCAAAAAAAGCTAAAAGGTACATCTTTGTATCTTATTTACCAGTAAATGGTATATAATAGTATATAGTACCTAGTGAATATAATAGTACCTTTTGAAGGGGTACGGCCACAGTTTTATACCTTTTTTCTGACAGTATACATTATAATTTGTATTTTATTTATTTATTGAACATATTAGCATGATATAGATGTGTATGTACTGTATGGGCTTATATGTGTTTTCATATAAAGGAGGCAGCCACAGTACAGGTTTTGCTGGTACTTGCCATTGGTTGGCCTGAAGCTGCACTGGGCAGCTGAACATCTGCCCTCATCAGAATACCAAGTGAAAATCAGTAAAACCAGAGCCAAAATGTACCAGCTCAAACAAGCACTCCAGCAACACACGGTAAGGCAATTTACATGTGACTGAGTGAGATTTTCGGTGCTTAGTATTTCTGACAGTAGCCTAGATTGTCATGTCCTCGGTTTGATCACCCTGTCCTTCGGTTGTCGTGTTTTGTATCTGTCTGCATGTTGTGAGCACATGGTGTTTTGTTTTGATCGTTCGCCTTGTACTCCTCTGTGGCGTTCCTCCCTCCCTCTAGTTACCACCCTTACTGCGCATAATTGGTTGATTTCGCTCACCTGAATTCAATGTTTTGTTCATCTCTCGCTCTATTTATTCCTCTCTTGTGTGTCGTCTATGGGATCAATTAATAATATAAAATATACAAGTGTGTGTGATTATAATTAATAATTGACGTGAGTAGTAGCAAAAATATTTTGGGTGAGCTGTTCGGGGTCTCTGAGGCCCCAGCTAGAACATGATAAAATGCAATAGAGGTGTGACGTGCGTTCAGTGTCTGTCTGGTGTTGAGGTTATTCTAAACTATTCTACTGAATCCCAAATAAGTGTACATACACACAACCAAGTCAATTTAAAATCAAACACAAGAGTCATGCAAAGCGCCGATTTTTTTTTTTCAAAGTAGCTTTTAAAAAAAAAAAAATTATTAGACATTAAAGACATAACATGCAACATTTACAACTTTAACAAGACATCCAAAAAGATAACACAATTAAAGGAATGGGTTTACATTACATAGAAAAAAAAAATCAATAATAATACTTAAAGAAAAAAAAGACAGCATATACCCATTCAATTTTCAAGTAACTTCAACTCTTTAGCGAATAAAATTGTATCTCTACATTTTTTGTTATCAATACATTGGAGAGACTCAAAATACAAATGAAAATCAGTCATAAAGACCTTCAAACAGGGTTTAGAACTATTTCTTTTACTTTTATGAATATGAAATTTACCAAATAAAATCATTAGATTCATCATAAAATTGAGATGCATTTTTTGATTCAAAATATAAGATAACATCTTTGGATGTTAATTCACAATTATAACCAGATTTCTGTTGAATATATATAGATAAATCTTCCCAGAATTTTAGCTGTTCCGACCTTCCGATACTGCATGACGTTCGAAGCTTCAAACGTCATCAATCACGTGGTATTGTCATTTCGATACAAGCATTGGCACAGTGTGTGATACAATAGTGCTTTGAAAACTGCGTCGGAGCATCGGAGCCTCGGTATCAATCGTCCCATCACTACTTCTTCCAGTTGTTTTGTTTTTCTATTTCTCCTTCCTCGTTTCCCAGGCCGGGCATCTGCATCCCTTATGCATGCATAATCTGCATGCAGAAGTTCTCTCGCTCCACTCGGACACCGGCTCCCTTGCTTCTTCCTTCCCTCTCCGCTCTCTAATTCCCCAGGCGGCCAAACGGTCTAGCTGCAGCCTTGCACTTGCACTCTCAGACTTGCATTCTCAGACTTGCATTCTCAGACACTTGCGCTTCCGCTAGCGACGTCACTTGCAGGCTTTATTTTTTATTTTGTTCTATTTTTTATTACGTTTTGTTTGAATCTCTCAACATTTGACAACAGTAGCCAGGTGGTGAAGACAAGAAAGTGTGATTATAATTAATAATTGACGTGAGTAGTAGCAAAAATATTTTGGGTGAGCTGTTCGGGGTCTCTGAGGCCCCAGCTAGAACATGATAAAATGCAATAGAGGTGTGACGTGCGTTCAGTGTCTGTCTGGTGTTGAGGTTATTCTAAACTATTCTACTGAATCCCAAATAAGTGTACATACACACAACCAAGTCAATTTAAAATCAAACACAAGAGTCATGCAAAGCGCCGATTTTTTTTTTTCAAAGTAGCTTTTAAAAAAAAAAAAATTATTAGACATTAAAGACATAACATGCAACATTTACAACTTTAACAAGACATCCAAAAAGATAACACAATTAAAGGAATGGGTTTACATTACATAGAAAAAAAAAAATAAATAAAAATCAGATTCATCATAAAATTGAGATGCATTTTTTGATTCAAAATATAAGATAACATCTTTGGATGTTAATTCACAATTATAACCAGATTCCTGTTGAATCTATATAGATAAATCTTCCCAGAATTTTAGCTGTTCCGACCTTCCGATACTGCATGACGTTCGAAGCTTCAAACGTCATCAATCACGTGGTATTGTCATTTCGCTTCCAGTTGTTTTGTTTTTCTATTTCTCCTTCCTCGTTTCCCAGGCCGGGCATCTGCATCCCTTATGCATGCATAATCTGCATGCAGAAGTTCTCTCGCTCCACTCGGACACCGGCTCCCTTGCTTCTTCCTTCCCTCTCCGCTCTCTAATTCCCCAGGCGGCCAAACGGTCTAGCTGCAGCCTTGCACTTGCACTCTCAGACTTGCATTCTCAGACTTGCATTCTCAGACACTTGCG
>NW_015538065.1:1167160-1170397 GCF_001515605.1 Sinocyclocheilus anshuiensis
TCTCGGACTCCGGCTCCCTCGCTTCTTCCTTCCCTCTTCGCTCTCTAATTCCCCATGCAGCCGTGCCATTGAGCGCCCTCTGCTGGGTGTTTTTTGCAAGGACATTTTTGTTTGCTCACTGTTTCTGTTGGACCATTTTTTCCGCAATACCCCGGCTGGATTTTTGTTCTTTTGAGGAATTTCCCTTTTTGTTTGGACGTATTAAAAATAAACACTTTTCCTGCTGAAGCCTTTCATAAAAATGTGAGAAGTCAGTAGTAAGTTCCCTTTCAGATAGCAACATGTTTGTTTGTGTTATTTACAGAAAGGAGGCAAGGTGTCAATTTCTCGTGCTGTTGATCGCTTGAGGCGCAAACTTGAAGAGTGTGAGATCTGGCTCCTAACAAACACGCCATCTTTTACTTTAGACCTACATAGCACCAGTGGAAAGGTAAAACCACAACAGTGTCACACGTGAACACACGAGCACATTCTTTCTATCCAACAAGCATTCATTTTTTTCTATTCAGTTTATATATATATATATATAAAACACTTTTAAAGCAATTTTCAAAATATATATTGTTCCAAAGCAGTTCATACCTGTTAACAGAATAAGCTTTAATACCCTAAATTAGTTTAAATGAATTTAAAGGTTACAGTGGCAAGTAAAAAAAGTTAACTTAACTTAAAAACTTAACTTAACTTAAAAGTTGTTTAGTTAGATGAGGAAGAAGCCTTGAGAGGAACCAATGTCTTGTGAACAAAAGACCTACAGTAAGTATAACTACATTGCAAGCCCTTTCACAACAAATGTGAATATTCAGAATGCCTATAAAAGTCATGTCTATTTCTGATTTGAAATTAAGTAGCAAACATGATGAAGTAGTCAATTAAATATTAATTAATTTAAAATAAAATAATATAAAATCGTGTAACTGTCATTTTTAACCAGAAAATATTAACGTAGATAAAGCATTGTGTGAACGTTTTGAAAAAAAAAAAAAAGTAAAAATCGTTGAGGTTTAAAGGTATGGGCTTGATAGATAGATGTAAATAAGATGTTTGCAGTTCATGAAGCCTTTAAACTACACATCTCTCCGGTTATTGGTCAATAATGATTTTTCCTTCCACAGAGTCACACTATCCGACTGTTTTCTTTGTATGACCTGATTGAGTGGAAAGAAGCCATTGAGAAACAGAGTGGAAACTGTGAGTGCATCTTCATCCAGCTGTGTACTTTGTCCTGATGATTGATTGCATGATTATAACCCCATGCATTTGTGTGTGTGTTTCACAGGTATCGAGACAGTTCCTCCAGACCTGCTGTCTGTTACCGGTTCCTGTATCAAACTCAGAATGACTCAACAACCTCCCCTTCACTGCGTTCAGTCCAGTAAAGCTCCCTCTGTATCTTTATTTCAGTAAATAGTGCTCTCAATCACACTTGTGCACAATGAACACTCTAGCTTCTATTGTGTCTTTCACAGATGAAAGTGCACATATATGTGGGAGCTTATATGTGATGGTTCAATCGGCGTGTGGTCTGCAAAACCCGAGCAGTAAGTGACAAAACACACGTTGTCTGTACAAGAATAAAAGTTTCCGAGCCACACATCAAACCCACAAACTCATCACATACATTCTGCACTAAATATGAAGCACGTGTTGCTTTCATCAAGAACTGTTGCCAAAGTAACACACCACAAAAATACAATGTGCCCAAATAAGCTAAAAATAAATTATCAAACAAAAAATACCATCTATTTTCCAATTAAAATGCTATAGTATGTATGCATTGAACAGTATCTTCCAATAAGCTTCTTGTCTTTATTTCATTTGACCTTTCAGGTGCATATGTGTGTGTGGAGGTAGACGGCTTTGAGTTTTACGACAGACAAAAACAAACCTGCCTTTCAGCCTTCTGTGTTACACCTCAATGGGATGAGGTGAGTGGGTAAAAGCCATTATGCATTTTTAGAAATTAGATCATGCATTCTTTGATTTGCCTTGTATTTAATATACTGAATTGATTTGAATGTATCACTATGTGTTATTGTGTATAGGAGCTTATGTTTCAAGTGGAGGGAGCACGGCAGCTGTTCATGGTATTTGTGTCTCAGTATGAGAACGGCATACAGGATGACATTGTGGGCAGGGCGGTGTTAAATGTGAGTTCATATACTTTTTGCTTCATTTTGTGTGCTTTTAAATGAGTTGTTTATCCAAACATAAACATCTTGTCATCATCTCTCCATCTTCATTTTAAACCGGTATTATTTGTGTGGAAATAAACCTGATTTTTAAAATAATTGACTGGATTCACATAAAACAGTCATAAGATTAAACCACCTTTAGATTAAATTGCACAAATGTATACAGTTTTAGATCAGTCTGTTCATTTATTTATTAATGTGGTGCATAAAAGAGCCATATATGTATGTGTTTACAGCTGGACACTGACAACATATTTAAGAAATGGAAGAAAGTCACTTGTTCTTTGGGCCAAGTTGATGTGACCTTGTCAATCAAGTACATGCCCCACCCTCTCGAGCCTCCTAGCACCACCCCTCTAGGTCAGGAACCAGTGTACTGTGTGCCGATTGGACAAGTGGCAATGTGAGTTCACAATCCAAAAATTCCTAAGACTATTAAGATGTTGCAATAATATTATGTTGTTAATAATTCAGTACTCTTTACATTTAGTCTTTTTACTCAGTGGCTCCAAAAAGTAAACACTTACGCCACAATTAAAAATGCATGGTCGGTGCCAATAGCCTCGTTGGCAGCACGCCGATATGTAGTGCCATTGTGCTTTGGGCATCCCGAGTTCAATTCCTGGCTCGCAGACCTTTCCCAATCCCATGTCCCCTCTCTCCCTTGCTTACTTACTATCTTACTTGCTTGCTTACTATCTTACACTTACTATCCATTACTCGTCTTCAGCGTCACATGATCTCTGTACTGAATGATCCCATGAACTGTAATGTAATATAATCATTATAGTGTTTCTTATTGTGATCAGTTGAAAACGTGTGTGTGTGTGTGTGTGTGTGTGTGTGTGTGAGAGAGAGATTTTTTGAAAAATAGATTTTTGAAATTTGAAAGTTATACATCATCTGAAAGCTGAATAAATAAGCTTAAGTATTTGTTGGGATAGGGTGATATTTGAATCTGAGGGAGCAAAAAAATCTAAATACTGAGAAAATCACCTTTAAAGTTGTCCAAATTAAGTTCTTAGCAATGCATATTACTAAT
>NW_015538065.1:1170913-1182593 GCF_001515605.1 Sinocyclocheilus anshuiensis
CACACACATATATATATATATATATATATATATATATATATATATATATACACATATATACATAGATAGATAGTAGATTCTGGTTATCAAACATTAATGAAATGCCCACAACTCCATGGGTCTTATTTTAACGATCTAAGTGCATGGTCTAACGCGCACGGCGCAGGTGCACTTAGGGCCTGTCCAAATCCACTTTTGCTAGTTTAACGACGGTAAAAACGGTCTGCACACCCGGCGCATGGCCTAAAAGGGTTGTCCCTATTCTCTTAATGAGTAATGGGTGTGTTTTGGGCATAACGTGCAATAAACCAATCAGAGTCTCATCTCCCATTCCATTTAAGAGCCAGTTGCGCTCGTGCCGTGGCGGATTTGCTATTTACACGGCGGAATTTGCAAGCGCAAAGACTGAACACGTTTCCAGAGATGAAACAGAGTTGCTCGTGCGCGAGCAAATAGGTAGCCTAATTCTGATACATGCAATGGCTATTCATTATGACATGCAGGGCCGGATTAACATAAGGGGTAGGCGGGGCTGAAGCCCCAGGGCCCGCGGATTGAGGGGGCCTGACGTGATTGGCTGTGGAGGAAAGGAAAAGTATACCTAGAATTGATTGGCCATCGGGAGCACCCAAGCTTTCCCCGGTGTGCCAATTGTCGAAACCCCACCACGCCCCCACATATTAAGTGCTGTTATTAAAGCCAAAACCATGTAGCCTACATTAGCTCTTGACACAAGCACACAAGAAAGAGTAATCCTCGCCAGTGTCTGCGCTATTTCAGTCCAAAAGATATGAGCGATAAAAATGTCTTTGTACTAGTGATGCAAAGTACGATTCATTTCCGCGAACCAGTTCTTTTCGGACAGATCGTCTCATTGAACCGGTTCAAAAAGCCGATTCATCGGTTCCTGACGTCATCAAGCAATAACGTCTCTACGCATTTCTTTTATAACAACTCAATGCAATGTTATATCAATGAAAAGTTCTAATAAGTAATTTGTGTCAACACATATTGAAACATTCAAAAAATAAAGTAATTTGTGTGAAAGCATATTGCTGATTCTTGCCATATAATTCACTTAAGTTAATGGTGTTTGTGGTCACAGTTTCATTCGCTGATCCTTTATGTCAGATACGACTGACTGACCAATATTGACTAGCCTACAACTCGGATAAGATTCCTAAAGGTTTCACACCTACAGCACACATTACAGACATTGATGCACAAACGCGGATATGTTCTACATGTCTACAGTATAAAGCAGGGTTCCTCAAATCTTGCCCTGGAGGGCCAATGCGCTGCAGAGTTTAGCTCCAACCCTAATCAAATTCACCTACCTGTGACTTTCTAATGATCCTGAAGACATTGATTAGCATGCTCAGGTGTGTTTGATTAGGGTTAGAGCTAAACTCTGCAGGAAAGTGGATCTCGTAGGCCAGATTTGAGGATCCCTGGTATAAAGAATGAATAAACCAGTCTTATAAACTCCTTGATTTCACTTAAGCAACTTTAAATATAATATGCATGCACAATAAACTATTGTAAAATGTATTTACATCACTCGACAGAAAGGTTTTTTTCAGGTTTTAATAAAATGTAAATTAATAACAGTCATAATAAGCATATTTCCAGTACGCGCCTCAGGCTTGCACAGTATCGTCAACTCAACCAGAATCTTCGGTAATCCTCGGCAAACTTCGCCACGGCTCATTCGGTTCTTGTTGAGTCATCGGTAATCCTCGGCAAACTTCGACAGTTGGTTGAACTGTCCAGCTGTTCTCTTGCGCTGCACGGTTTAATCAGGTAACTTAGTGCCGTTTCATCACTTGGCTTTTAGTGTTTGTTTCCCATGCGCTACAGTAAACCCAAAGCAATTAAAAGATACCTGCAACTCTAGTGTAAATGAGTACAAAGTAGTGATGTTAGGTTCTTGAACAAATCGTTATTTTGAGCCGGTTCACAAATCGAACTGAAACTAACTTTAGTTACGGGTTGATGACGCAGGACGCACCGCCCGTAGTACCACGTCCAACTCAAAAAGAACCGATTGAGCAACGCATTTTATGGACGACAGTTTTTTTAACCTAGAAGAGTACAAGGCTGGCTGTGCACAAAGGCTATTTCTAAGCATGTCAACATATTCTGTTACACCAAATACACAAAATAATGATCTTTAAAATAGCATCATATGACCCCTTTAAGATGTGTAGAAATAGAGGTGTTTTGTCATCTAAAAAGGAAGAGGAAAATGAAAACGGAATAAGAAGAAGTGTTTAAATGCTTAATTGTGTCTATGTTTGTGTGTTTACAGGCAAGAGAGTGTGCTGGTCCCTCACATTGTCCGTTCCTGTGTGGAGGAGATTGAGAGGAGGGGTCTGAAAGAAGAGGGGATCTACAGAATCTCAGGAGCCAGCACCGAGATACAAGCACTAAAACATGCATTCAACACTAGTGAGTGTGTGTGTGGGTGTGTCAAACTGTTAACAGATTCTCATAGAACTAATCTCAAGTGTACTTATCTCAAAAGTGTCTCTCTCTCTGTAGATTACCGTGAGGCTGTGAGTAAACTGAGGACTGTAGATGTGAATGCTGTATCAGGCACTCTGAAACTGTACTTTAGAGAACTTCCTTTACCTCTTATTCCCTCTGAGCAATTCAAGGAGCTTGCAGATGCACTAGGTGAGGCCTTCACACACCTGAACACACAGTTGCACAGGTCTGTGCATAAACATGCAACGTGAGAACAGTATACATGATGATGATGATGAATCATTTAAAATGATAATACATATCTCTTTCTCTATTCGGTTATGGCAGACATTGCCGATCCATATCTCAGGGCCGACAGCATGCTGACTCTGTTGCAGGCTCTACCAGATGTAAACCGCAACACTCTCCTCTTCCTCTTACATCACCTGAGACGGTACACAACATCCTTTCAACTCGTAACTGCCAAAACACTGATTTAGTTTCACCCCAGACTGACCTGAATCACTTTCAGCACTGATGGATGTAAATAAAAAAAAAGACGTTTCTCTGTTTATTTTCTTTTTCCCCTTCTCATGCACATCTTTCTCTCTTTTTGTGTTTCTCAGTGTTGCAGAGAGGAAGGGAGAGAATAAAATGTCTCTGAGTAATTTGGCCACAGTGTTTGGCCCCAGCCTTTTGCGCCCTCCAGTGGCTCGTGTCGACATATCTCAAGAAGTGGAGGTTCAGGTGAGTTGTTTCTTTTTTATAAAATAAATGCTTGATGTGTCCAGTGTGGTACTGTGTTATTATAAGTAGTCCAGTTATAACATTTCCTTGAAGCCTGGCTGCTTGCGCACACATACAGTTTTCTCTATTCTGGGGTTTGTTTTAGAAGAAGAGAAACAACAATTTTCTGCACTCAACGGATGCTTGAGTATCTTCTCTACAATGGCGTGGACATATGAAATGAGGAGCAAAAAATCCCCTGTCTGTGTGTGTGTGTGTGTGTGTAAATAAAATAAAATAAAATAAAATAATACAATATTTTTATGTGTTCATATGAACACTTTATTAAAGCCAAGTTACATTAAAATGGAGCAAGTTAATAAATTTTTTTAACTTCGTTTATCTTTCTTTTTTTTTTTATTAAAAAAAAAAGCATATTTCTTCATAAGCTACATAATTTGGGAAAAATGTAAATGCTATTTTTTTTGATAATTTTTTTTGCTTAGCTTGTTTATAGGGCTGCACAATTTGGATAAATATTTTGTGATTCTATATGTCAATTTGACTTGACAGTATTATTATTACTATTATTACTAAGTAAAAATATTAAACAAAATAAGAAATATTATTGTAATTATTATTGTAATAAGAAATATTATTATTGTAATATTTCACTGTAAAATAAAAGTTGAATATTTAACAAAAGTTATATAATAATAATTATTTAATATTACAGCGCAACTGTAAATTTACAATAATAATATATATGACTGTCTTAATTTCTTTACTTTCAGACGTTAAACCATCAAGCTTTAAATTTGCTTGTCTTTATAATCACTTCTCTTTACATTCACTCGCATATATTTATTTTATTAAATCTACACTACACCTACATTTAGGGCTGTGCAAAAAATCGAATGCGACAAGCTACACAAAATCGCGTTCAAAATCGGCAAAGAATCGCCTGCGATTTTGAACACGATTTTGTGTAGCTTGTCAGTGAACTACGGCTCTGTGTAGTAAATGTCGCTCCATCTGAAAACACATGCTGGAGATTTACTTCTAATCACAGGAGCGCCTTTACTGACGAGATGCGCATGAAAATCGCATTCGATTTTTTGCACCACCCTACCTACATTAAAGGAGACATATTATGCCCCTTTTTACAATATGTAATATAAGTCTCAGGTGTCCCCAGAATGTGTCTGTGAAGTTTCAGCTCAAAATACCCCACAGATCATTTATTATATCATTTCGAAAATGCCTATTTTGAGTGGAAGCAGAAACACGCTGTTTTTCGTGCCTGTCTCTTTAAATGCAAATGAGCTGCTGCTCCCCGCCCCCTTTTCCAGAATAGAGCTGCGCCATTAAAACTCGACCTGCTAAAAACATCTGTTTTGGTTCTGATTATCATGTTTATCGCGCTGATATCATGCGTTTTAGTTTAAACTTCTGATATATGGTTTTCTGAGTGCACACGTACAGAAAGCGGCTGTCACAGCATGTGAGTACTAAACTAAGTTCTCATTCACACAAAGGTTTACGTTAAAAACACACGAGTTACAAAAAAGGTAAACAGCTGAGAAATAAATCGCATGTTTATTTTAGATCTGTGTGGCAGCAGCAATATACAGTAAATAAATCAATAAATCCACTGATCTCTTGTCTCCGCTGAGGCTGGGACTTTAAATAGTGTTCTGTGCTTGTCTGTGCAGCCAAAGACAGAACAGTTAGCATGTTTTGCTCAAACTTTCGCCATGGCATTAGAGCTGGTACACCTTTGTCGCTTGCAAAAATCAAATGTCAGCGGAAATTGACAGATTAAGGGCGGTAATATTATAATGAGATCCCTTTGCCACGTCACCAAGGGAGCGAAATCAGACGCGCTCATTTTCTCAGACGCTTGCAGAAAAAGGCTTACCAAAACAAAGTTACTGGGTTAATCTTTTTCACGTTTCCTTGGTTGGTAGATGCACCGGGGACCTGATTATAGCACTTAAAACCTGGAAAAGTCAGATTTTCATGATATGTCACCTTTAAATCTCTGCACTAAGCTATATCCAGATTTCAGTTTTATTTCAGTTAATCATGCAGTCCTACTTATATTTGTTGTTTGAATATTATTATTAATAGTCACCTTTTTACAGTCTATTAGTTATTAACATTTTTGTCGTGATGATCACAGGTAATTAATTAAGTAACTAAGTAATCAATTTATACCGGTTTGACCCATTTAGGCCAATTTGTAGACCAGTTGTGAACATCAGATGTGAGCATTAACAAATTGACAGATTAATCAGACAATCACAGTGAGGAAGAGAATATGAAAGGCGGCCATTATTGCATTGGCAGGATAATGAGCCAGTCATAGCCTGAAGGAGGCACTGCATCCTCTCACATTATTTTTAACATGTGTGTTTTTGTGTTTTTCATCACAGGTTCAGGTGATTTATCTCTATCTGCAGTGTCAGAACCTTCCAGAAGCTCTTCTCACAAAACATCAGGACATTGATGATCTAGAGACATGAGCCTTCAACAACCAGACTCCTTTTCTGTCTGCGTATCCATGGTCATATCTGTAAATTTGTAAAAATTGTTTAACTCGCTTTATTTTACAGATGTTTAATATTTTATTTTCAGGTTTTTATTGTCATTAAAAATGACATGACCATGAGTTGACTATGTTATGGTGCTTTAATATTAAGGTGCAGTCACATTTACCATTGTTTGGCAACATTTTGCATGCAAAATCTAGTCAATCCAATAGAAATTTATGCAAACATGGAGTTTTACATGGACTTTTATCACACCTTTACAGGTCAGCATGTGAACACTTAAAGGGCTAGTTCACCCAAAAATGAAAATTCTGTCATTAATTACTCGCCCATGTTGCTCCAAACCTGTTTGACCTTCGTTCACCTTTGGAACACAAATTAAGATATTTTTGATGAAATCCAAGCGCTTTCTCACCCTTTGCTTATTACACACACAGGGACGTGCAGCAGCACACAAACATGTCAAATATTAAAAACGAAAGGATTACAATGTAAAAGATTATTAGCCTATTGTGTATTATTGTCAGGGGGCTTTGGTGAAATCCGGCTTGTCCTGTAGAGCGCGCACAAGCAGATCCGTTTCCTCTCTGAAGAAATGTTCAGTCTTTGCTCTTGCAAATTCCATCATGTATTATAGCGAATCCGCCATGGTGCAAGCGCAACTGGCTCTTAAAGTTAATGGGAGCTGAGACTCTGATTGGTTTATTGCACGTTAAAACCCAAAACACACAAATGACTCATTAAGAGAATAGGTACAACCCTTTTGGACCATGCGTCTGGCGCACAGACCATTTTTTCCGTCGTTAAACTAGCAAAGGTGGCTTCGGACACGCCCTAAGTTCACCTGCGTGATTCGCTTCAGACCATGTGCTTAGATCGTTAAAATAGGGCCCCTAATGTCAGATTGAGTTAGATCTATCGGACTGTGCCATCTAGAGTTTTATGATAGATAGTTTAGTTTGGATAGATATATGTAAAAAAAAAAATTGCTCCAAACCTGTTTGACCTTCGTTCACCTTTGGAACACAAATTAAGATATTTTTGATGAAATCCAAGCCTTTGGAACACAAATTAAGATATTTTTGATGAAATCCAAGCGCTTTCTCACCCTTTGCTTATTACACACAGAGGGACGTGCAGCAGCACACAAACATGTCAAATATTAAAAACGAAAGGATTACAATGTAAAAGATTATTAGCCTATTGTGTATTATTGTCAGGGGGCTTTGGTGAAATCCGGCTTGTCCTGTAGAGCGCGCACAAGCAGATCCGTTTCCTCTCTGAAGAAATGTTCAGTCTTTGCTCTTGCAAATTCCATCATGTATTATAGCGAATCCGCCATGGTGCAAGCGCAACTGGCTCTTAAAGTTAATGGGAGCTGAGACTCTGATTGGTTTATTGCACGTTAAAACCCAAAACACACAAATGACTCATTAAGAGAATAGGTACAACCCTTTTGGACCATGCGTCTGGCGCACAGACCATTTTTTCCGTCGTTAAACTAGCAAAGGTGGCTTCGGACACGCCCTAAGTTCACCTGCGTGATTCGCTTCAGACCATGTGCTTAGATCGTTAAAATAGGGCCCCTAATGTCAGATTGAGTTAGATCTATCGGACTGTGCCATCTAGAGTTTTATGATAGATAGTTTAGTTTGGATAGATATATGTAAAAAAAAAAAAAATGAAAGAGATTTCACCCAAAAACAAAAATGATTACTTTATTCAACAATTCGTCTCCTCCGCGTCACCCTGGCAGTATTTTGGAGAGTATCACGATGTATGCGCGTGGTTTGATCTGAACGTAAACAACGTATGCGCATGATGCTGCTGACACAGAACAGCATACGTTTTTTTACGTTCAGATCAAAGCACGCTCATACGTCGTGATACTCTCCAAAATGGCGCACAAAAAGTATTCTTGTAGCTTCAAAACATTACGGTTGAACCACTGATGTCACATGGATTATTTCAATGATGTCCTTATTACGTTTCTGGACCTTGATCGTGGTAGGATCCTTGCTGTCTATTGCAGGGTCAGAGAGCTCTCGGAATTCATCAAAAATGTCTTAATTTGTGTTCCGAAGATGAACGAAGATCTTACGGGTTTGGAACGACATGAGAGTGAGTAATTAATGACAGAATTTGAATTTTTGGGTGAACTATCCCTTTAAGAAATGAAACTAATCAAACTAAATAAAACAAATTAAAATGACAATACAATAAAATAAAATACAATAAAAATACTAACATTAAAATTAAAACAAAAAAAAATGAATAAAAACTAATTATAGATTAAACCTATAATAGTATTTTAATTATACTTAATTAACATTAGAGAAAACCTGTCACGTTAGCGTCCTTTGAGCCAGGACAGAAAAGTATTTTCTTGTACGTAAAGAGCTCTACCGAATAGGACCTCATTGAAACAGAGTTTCTGGGTGGGCCGAGAGGGCAATAGGGGAGAAAGGTGAAGTGAGACGGTTGTAATATCCTACCACAGATGGCCAACTCTCTCACACACACTTGTGGGGGTCACCAATAACTCTGCCACTCTCCCGCCCCCTCACCCCACCTCCATGCAAATCAATCCGCTACGGTTCAGCTCCAACAAGACCAAGTTCACCATGACATGCACCGGCACTTCAAAGAGATCCATGCTTCCTAACCTCTCCCCCACCGTCGCTGGGTGTTGCTTTTCACCTCAGCTTATGCCCCACCTGGCCGGGGTGGGATTCACTCTCCTTCCCTCCGCCTGATTTTGACTTTGATCCATAATCCAAACTTGGAAAAGCGCTCCCGTTCCCAGCGATCCAGGCAGGAAAAGTGCAGCAATGTCAGATGTGTGCCATAACGCCATCCAGACATGCCCCGGTTACAACACAGCATCAAATGGGTTCTGAAAGAAGTCGGTGCTCCCACGTGAAAATGGCCACCAATAAAACAGGTTCCTGTGGTTAAGTGCTAACGCAGAAGGGACGATCAGAAAAGATCTTGCCATTAGAATAAAAGAACTGAATGATGGATTGAATGGGAAAAGCACAATGAAAGACAGACGTTATTAGTTAATACTTTATATGTATATATAATTTTTTAAAGAAATAAAAGCATAATCAAGCTTAATCAGAAAGGTTGACGTTCATTTTAAGTTTAGCATCTAGAAGAGCATCATAATGACATACAGTCCACTATAAACCTAAAGGTGATTTGATAGATTGAGGTCACACCTGCCATTCTGTCATTGTTTGGATATATATTTTACACATTTTGTATATGTATGCTGAAGTCCATCAGTGTGGTACAGTGAACCAGTATACTGTATATATGTAACACAGATGGCACCAGTTTTATTAGAGCTAACAGCGATCAGGAATCTCGTTGCCATGGACGCAATGTGTTCGTATGAGAGGCATGCATGCAAGGGATCAACTGGATTGACCTCTTCACTCTCGGGTTAACAGAAGCCTCGTGTGTATCTGATTCCCTGTGCCCGTCTGTGTATGTGTGCGTGATCTCAACGAGAGCGTGTTAGCAACATATTCGAGAAGGCTTATTAAACAGTGAGGTTCACTCAGCAGTATCATTACTCACACTGTGAGAAAGAACAGAAGAAAGAGAGCGGGTGAGTGTGAGTGTGGTAGAGCTTGTTGAACTTTGCCTCTGTGATGTACTGTAGGCCTCATGTCTCGTAAAAATTCTTCTTGCCAGCCAGTAAACACGCGGGGTCCAGAATAAGTGCTAACGCAGAAGGGACGATCAGAAAAGATCTTGCCATTAGAATAAAAGAACTGAATGATGGATTGAATGGGAAAAGCACAATGAAAGACAGACGTTATTAGTAACGGCTGTATCTCTGTAGCAGCTCAAACTGAAACTGAGATTTGAGGGCATA
Organism: Sinocyclocheilus anshuiensis; assembly: GCF_001515605.1. Classification (NCBI taxonomy): domain Eukaryota; kingdom Metazoa; phylum Chordata; class Actinopteri; order Cypriniformes; family Cyprinidae; genus Sinocyclocheilus; species Sinocyclocheilus anshuiensis. The sequence continues at coordinate 1,180,553 of NW_015538065.1, forward strand.
GTTTGAAATGTACAGCAGATGCTAACAGATGAAATATAGATAACTCTAGTAAGGGTTTTCAAACATTTTGATCCCAAGCACCCCTAAATATGATCCCCCTACCTTCCTAAAATATAAACAGAGCTCTGTATATTCACATATTATATATAGAGCAGCTCTATATAACCCGTTTATACTATGTGATAAATAATAAAGACTAGTTGTTTTCAGCTTTATATTATATTTATAAAAAAAACTATTAGAACAAATTCTCCACTTTAATAAGCAGTGGGTAAAAATGGTTCTGGTAATGCAAAATGTATACACATTTTCAGTTCAATATAAAATATAATTCTAATATAATAATTCAGTATAAAATGTATTTATAGCACTTTTAACAATAAATATTGCTGTAAAGCAGAGGTGCCCAAACTTTTTAATACAAAGGGCCAAAAATCAAATTAGATGGAGAGGTGTGAAAAATGTAAATGTTGCATTACATTCTACTATCCTATATTATGCAAGGGATCAACTGGATTGACCTCTTCACTCTCGGGTTAACAGAAGCCTCGTGTGTATCTGGTTCCCTGTGCCCGTCTGTGTATGTGTGCGTGATCTCAACGAGAGCGTGTTAGCAACATATTCGAGAAGGCTTATTAAACAGTGAGGTTCACTCAGCAGTATCATTACTCACACTGTGAGAAAGAACAGAAGAAAGAGAGCGGGTGAGTGTGAGTGTGGTAGAGCTTGTTGAACTTTGCCTCTGTGATGTACTGTAGGCCTCATGTCTCGTAAAAATTCTTCTTGCCAGCCAGTAAACACGCGGGGTCCAGAACTCAGCATTTATCCCACATGTATTCAGTCTGTCTGTAGTCAGGTTAGACACCACAGTGAATTTTACGTGAAGGTAAAGGCTGTGAGGGATAGACGTGCGAGAGAAGCTTGCAAGGCAAGATGAGAAAAAAATTGAAGATTACCTTTGTTCATTTTCATGGGGTCTTTACAAGGGCACGCACTGTATAAAGGTGCCAAATCCCGCAATTTTAATAACTCACATCTTTGAAAGCTGTCTTATGACGTTTTTGTTTACTGAATTTTTTATTTTTTTTTACCAAAAAGATGGTTTGTAAGCTCAACAATTGATATGTTGTTTTGATCCATTGAACTTTACTTCTATCCCTCATAGCCTCGTTTTCATTCCTGTAAAAAAAAAAAGAAAGAAAAAAAGGCATCACTCTGAAGGTGTTCCGGTTGACCACATTTGTAGCATAATATTAATTTCCTCAAAATAAATAAATAAATTAATTAATCAATTAAAAATGAATAAAAATAATAATAATAATACAAAAAAATAAATGAAATCGAAACTGATGAGGCACTTACATTGGAAGTGAAGGGAGCTATTTTTGGAGGATTTAAGAGCAGAAATGTAAAGCATATGTTTTTTAAGCTTATAATTAATTCTTCTATTAAGACCTGTGTATGATATGAGCTGCAAGCGGTGTAATTTATCATTTTAAGACGTTTCAGCTGTTTACGGTGCTGAGTTGTCATGGCGTCGAAGTTGTTAAAATTGTTACGGTCACGGACCTGCTACAATTTGGACAAACCTTTACGCAGAAAAGGTTAGTAAATGATTTCTACAGTGGGATATAACTTTACACAGAAAAGGTTAGTAAGAGATGTCTACAACGGGATATAATTTTACACAGAAAAGATTAGTGAGCGATTTGTTTTTACACTAAAACCGTGTTAACCACAGCTATGGTGTTAACATTGTTTACGTCTTGATTGACTTCCGAAACAGTATTTTAACTTACTAACAGTATTTTAAGATTTTTTTTCCCCTTTTCTTTCTATTTTTTTCTTTTCTTTTCTTGAGAAAAAGAGGAGTGAGAGGAAGTTCATTTGGTAATCAACATTATTCCACAAGTGCTTGTACTGAACCCAGAACTTCATTAAATGTACAGGTGAGTTTGGAACATTTTTAAGTGACGTGACATGTGGCCAAGTATGGTGACCCATACTCGGAATTAGTGCTCTGCATTTATCCCATCCAAAG
>NW_015538065.1:1182642-1208535 GCF_001515605.1 Sinocyclocheilus anshuiensis
GTGGGAGAGAGCGCTGTACATTCACTCCCCCCACCTACAATCCCTGCCGGTACGAGACTCGAATCCGCAACCTTTGGGTTACGAGTCCGATTCTCTAACCATTAGGCCACGACTTCCCCAAAAAATGTGACCAAAATGTCACACATGCCATGTATTTAGACATCTGACAACTGTGTGTCCACGGGGGTTCTGCTGGTGTTAGGAGTGTGTTATCTGATACACGTACTTGGCTGCTAGACAAAATAGAGGACATGTGGATAGTAGGGCACGAGAGTTAGCGAGTAAGACTTCCTGCAATATTGTTCTCAAAACAAGGCAAGCGCGGGGCAGTTTGGCCCTTCAAGCTGTGGGAGATTTTTTTACACTAAATTAACTGTCGTCAGTCAGCCAGGCAGGAAGGCTGGGAACAGGTGTTTCCTGTGCAAGCAAAGCAGGTGCATCATTGGCCGTCTCGCTTTACGGTCTCTCTCCATTTGTCTTTCCCCTTTCAGTCTCATGTGCGTGAACTTTCCTTCATTAGGACTTTTTTTTCTATCAATGAATCACATTTTTATTATCTTTTACTTCTCCTTTTCGTACACATTTATCACTGCTTTTTTTTTTTTGTTTTTACATTTTATTCTTTGAAATGGAAACATTTATTAAATGTATTAACTGAATAAACGACTTTACCAGGCTTGTTAACAATATTTATTATGAGGTAGAGCGTTAAGTTAAACAGAAAAAATACGTTTTGTCACATTTTGATACGCAAATATTTATAACATTTACATATTATATGATAGCTTAAAATATTCACAAGTAATAAGACTTAAAAAGGCACCATATTAAAGATCTGTTGTATACAGTCTGAGTTCACTGTCAATGTGATTCATGATTCATATAGATATATATATATATATATATGTGTGTGTGTGTGTGTGTGTGTGTGTTTTCTAGCCACAAAAATGTACAAAAACCATTTTTAAATAATTATTACTTACTGTGGGCACAAAATCTTTAGCCACACTTTATATGTCTGTCAGTGATGGAGACCAGAATGGATAAGATTTGTCAGCTGCTGATCTGAAAACAATGTGCCTCTTACAATCCAGCAATAAGAGTCTTACATGTCTGACTGTCAGACTAAATACTGTGGACTGAACAGGATGCCATTCATGTTGAGTAAAATATAATGATTTTCAGTCTTTTAATATTTGGATTAGACTCATCTCTTCCTGGAGGGAAGGTGCAAAAAAAATTTATCGGAGCACGTGACATGAAAAATATTTGCATGTTTCATCTGAAAACTAACAATAATAATAATACAAATGGAATCTGGAATCTGATGATGAATATATAGCACAACATACAAAAATACTTAGATACTGACAGCAAAGTGTGTGAATATTCAGTGGATTGAGTGGCTCTGTATAAGAAACATCCTAGATTTGAGACAACCAAAATACCCCTTGCCATGCCATTTCTTAAGCCCACTGTAGGCATTTCTTAAAGGAATCATTCACAAAATGAAAATTTGTTAAAAATGTATTGACCCTCAGGCCATCCAAGATGTAGATGAGTTTGTTTCTTCATCAGAACAGTTTGGAATAATTTAGCATTACATCTCCTGCTCACTAATGGATCCTCTGCAGTGAATGGGTGCCGTCAGAATGAGAGTCCAAACAGCTGATAAAAACGCCACAATAATCCACAAGTTGATCATTTAACATCTTGTGAAGTAAAAAGCTGCGTGTTAGTAAGAAATCCATTATTAAGGTGTTGTAACCAAATATGAGTCCATAATCCATTTATGGCCAAAATCCAAGTCCATAATCCATAATAATGCTTCCTCCAGTTTATATTTCTCTCCTAGTTCAGACGAGACGACTCTTTCACTGTAGAAAGCAATATTATGGATAGAGGACTTTATTTTAGCCAGAAGCAATGGTTAAAAACATCTTGATGAATTTGTTTATTACAAACATGCAGGTTTTCACTTCACAAGACATTAATTGATGGACTGGAGTCGTGTGGATTATATATGGATTATTGTGATGTTTTTATCATCTGTATGGACTCTCATTCTGACGGCACCCATTCACTGCAGAGGATCCATTGGTGAGCAAGTGATAGTAATGCTACATTTCTCCAAATATGTTCTAATATAGAAACAAACTCATCCACATTTTTTGGTAAACTACTCCTTTAACTTTCTTTTGTATTGCTGCTCATAATATCTCATTTTGTTAGACAGGTGGCCCAGGTGACCATGTTGGACATGCTGTTGGGTGGTACTGCTCATGCTCATTGACTTGACTCGTCTTTGAAGTACCTGAGAGAGGATCCTGGGTGTGCTGCAACACATGCTGTGTTTCCTGAGTGATGTTTTCAGCCTTACGGTCCTCCTCAAGGTGCATTTCTGTGTCTTTTCCATGTACGCCCTGAGTTCCTCCTCTTTTGTGTGTGTGCGTGAGGTCTGATCCTCCAGATTGTGTGGTTAAATGATGCTGCTTATGCGCCCCGTGTGTATGTTTATGTGGTATGTGTGGCTCAGATTGCAGTTTAAGATGTGGGGGGGTGTATTCTTCGTACAAGTTTGGGTGAGAGTGTTTCTGCATAGTGGTATTTCCCTGTAGGCACTTTCCCCGGGTGTCCTGTCCGCGGAAGCCTCTTAATTTGGGGCTCCAGTGTTCCCTCCACTGCAAAGCCATTGTGGTGCGGTCTGCGACTAATCGCCTCTCCTCGGGGACCCAACTCCGGCCGCTTTCCTCCGCTCCAATCAGGAGGAATGTCCGGCCCATCTGAAGCGCAGGGCAACCACAGCTCAGATCCCCATCTGGAACCCAGAGGGCCTGAATGCCTCGCTTTACGTGCGAAGAGCCCATACGAAAAACTGACTGCACCAATATGGAAAACTGCCACCAGGGACCGGAACGTTCCTTACTTTTGACCTGCACCTTCAGCACTGGGACAAAAGTATGACATTAAACAGACAAGGATGTTAGACAATATGACTAAAGACTGGAATACATTACATGACTTTTGCCTCACTTTGTAAGTCAACCGTAGTTGCCAAATGTCAAAGCATGTCTGCGGATTTTCAGCAGAGTTGACAGATTTCACAGAACAACGCATACTGTGTGATGGGCTAAGACTCTGACTTTTTTTTAGCTGCGGACTATGACTCTATCCAGTCAGAGGATATCAAGCATGTTTTGATATGTTGATCCGATTCTTAAACAAATGTTTTTAATTTGTTGTGCAGCTTCTAGCAACAGGGCGCAGGTTTCTGTAAGATTGTTGTGTTCGGAATGATTTGAAAGTCTGGGAATGTGTGATCATTAGATGTTTTGTCTATGATGCCCAGTGTTTTTGTGTGTGTGTGTGTGTGTGTGTGTGTGTGTGTGTGTGTGTGTGTGTCTGTGCTGTGTGACCATTTGCAAAGTTGGCAGGTGCATGATGCATAGTGTTTTAAAATATGTTCCAATTTTAAGAGGCTAGTAGTGTGTTGTTTTCCGGCCTTAAGGTTCTTCATCATGCTTCAGTGATTTACAAAAGAAATGTAATTCTATACACACCACTTGCCAAAGGTTTAAAATAGTTAAGATTTTTGAATGTTCTTAAAATAAATATCTTATTCTCATGAAGGCTGCATTAATTTGATCAAAAATACAGAAAAACAGCGATATTTTGAAATATTATTACAATTTAAAATACTGTAAAATAACGAAATAAATGTTGTTCGCTGTATTTTCTATTCATCAAAGAATCCTGAAAAAAATGTATCATGGTTTCCACAACAATTTTAAGCAGCAAAAACTATTTTCAACACTGATTACAATAAGAACCATTATTAATAAAATAGCTACAGCAATAATTGAGCACCAGAACAGAATGATTGATTTCTGAAGGATCACGTGACACTGAAGACTGCCTGCTGGAAATTCAGCTTTACCATGACAGGAATAAATTACTTTTTTAACTATATTAATCTAGAAAACAGTCATATTAAAATGTAATAATATATCACAATATTACTGCTTTATTTTATTTTAGATTTAAAAAAATGATGCCTGGTGAGCAAAAGAGACATCTTTCACAAACTTCATTATTCCAAACTTTTGACTGGCAGTATATTTCTGCCATATTCCTATTTCTGTCAGGACCACTATGATCAAGAATGATTGACAATTAGCATACAGTTTGGATTGGCGGTATGGTTCTGTTCTGGGCAAGAACTCCCTGTGCCTCCACGCATCCTAGCATGGATGAGAGCAGGGAGAGCAGCGATAACCCCCCCAGGGTAAACAGAACAGAACCAACATAAAGGTATTGCGGATATCATTTATGTTCAGTAATTTAATGTACACATTTTAGAAATTAGTCTGATTCAAAGGGGAATCAGAAGGCCGAATCCTGACTGGATGAGAGGAGGAGTTGGGGATGGAGGAGGGTAATTAGCTATCGAGCAATGCTAATAATACTGAAGGACTTTATTTATAGGTGCTGTGAAAGGTGTTATATCCTTATAGGTAGACGTGGATCAGCTGAGACTCAGCTGACATGAGCTCGACTAACGCAACCTGCCAGAACTAACGCTACACTTGATTTTCACCTCAGCAAAAAAAAAAAAAAAAGGTAATTTTACCTTTAATAATAATATCCCACAATTGCAACCTTGTTTCTCATAATTGTGACTTTATATCACATGATGTGACTTTATTTCTTAATTTAACTTTTGCACAATTGCCTTTTTTATTGAACAAAATTCCTTAGTTAAGGACTTACCATAGTCCTTGAGACAATACGTCTCTAAATTCATTTTGACTCTTGCTTGGGAAGGTGGACAATAAGAAAGACATTCCTCGCCTGGAGTGTGTGAGAGAGAGAAACACTTACTGTAATTACACACATTTAAAAAAAAAAACATTTCTATGTAAACCTTTTTTCCATTACTAAAAGCAACAATGGAAAGGTTAATCACACACATTCTGTAATCTATTTTAAATGACACTTTGTACAAACTAGACCACTCTCTCCAAGAAAGGAAAGCAAAGGGCTGTTCTATATCTCTATTCAAGTATTCAATAGAGCACAAGGGTCCAGGAGTGTTTTTTAGTAAAAGGCAGTTCTTTAGTCTCCAGAGATCTAGAGTTGGCCTGTCTACTCAGTGCAGATCACAGTAATGTGTGTGAAATCAATCAGCAGTAATGGACTGCACTGCACTTTTTTAGATATTAGCAAAGCAGCTGTGGCAGGTATATATTACTATAATCATGGCAGACTGCACAATATGCTGTTGCTGTCAATGGTACAACACGTTTTATTCAGAAAGAAAATATCTGCTCTGGGTTTTTTACTGTCTGCTGGTCACCAGGCCAGATTTCAAGATAGTATCACCCTGGAAAAAACCTCATTTAGTCAACCTGAGACTCATATGTGAGTCTCTTAAGAAAGGGTTATATATTTTTCGGTCTTATCTCTGTTTGGTATCAATACTTGGTTTTTGTAGGGAGTCAGCAGAGGCTAGTGGTCAATAATACAGTTTTAAAATAAAGCTTATAAGTCTGAGCCAGTGTCAATAAATGAACAGCAGGATGGAACTCTTTTGCAATTTCAAAAAAATGTGACTGGATATCATTAAAGTAGCTTTTAAATAATTGCAGAGACAGTTCCAGGTATTTTAAGCAAGCCTGAAAGTGGACAAAGAGTAATTCTGATGTTGATTTGTGTAGAGAAAACATACATTAGCAGTTACAAGGGATGATGCTGCAAATTTTATTCTACATATAAATTCAGATTTATTTATATTTAAAATAAAATAGGAAAGCCATAAATTATTATAATTATTGGTATACTAGTCAAGTCAAATCACTTTATTTATATTGCACTTTATACAAAACAGATTGTTTCAAAGCAGCTTCACAGTAATAAACAGGAAAATAACAGAATCGGGTGATAAATTTAAATTCTGCTGCAAACATCTCTACAAAGACAACTATAATGATAAATTATACATAGGTTAATAATATGTCAAATCTGGTGCATTACATATCCCACATTATTAATTATAGGAACATGAATAATTCCAATTGTGCAGCTTGTGAAAATACATACTATTATCTTTCTACACTATATAATGCAGAACATTTTTATGAGAGAAATTCATGTGGCAAGAAAGCAATTGTGTTACACACCAAATGTTACAGCAAAAAGTTGATCCACTAGGGGGCAGTAAATCACATTTAATTGCTTAATTATGTATAATATGCGTCTTATTTTAAATTATTTCATTGTTATTGTGTTGTTTCTTGTCATTGTTCTTGCTTTGTGTATAAAGCTTTAGCAATGTTATATGTGAACAAAACATAACATTAACAAAAATAAATATTTTACATTGGAAAAAAGATGACAATTCACAAATGAACAGTGTATCTAAGCAGAAAGCTCAAAATAAAATTATTGTGTGTGTGTGTTTGTGTGTGTTTATAAGGAACAACCAATTGCTTACCAATGCTGTACTGAGGCTGGTAAACTGGGGTGGGTGGTGCAACCTCCTGAATACCTGAACGAACAACAGACAGAGAGAAAGGGGGACAAGGGTCTCTTTAAATTACAGCAAGCAGTGACAAGTTTATTTGTGTGCCTTTCATTTTGTCCTTCCTCTTTTTCACACCTCCGCTGTGGGTGACTCGTTCTAATCCCTGCAGTGGCTCATTAGGGCATACTTGCCATTTGTGAGTGTGTGAGGGAGAAAGGGGACGTGTGTGCTGTGACTGCAGTTTGCCCTGTTGTGTTTTAGTGCATGTGTAATGCTTGTGTGGTAAAAACAAGAGTACTTTTGTCACTGTGAGTGAGCCCAGACAATTTCGTGCATGTGTGTGGTCTTAAAGGTCAATAGGGCCACCTATCAGGACGCCCTCTGTCAAACACGCATAAATACGGCCCATGATAGGTCTGCAACGCTGGGTCAACCATATATTACCCATGAATTCTGTACTTCTGCCCATATCTCTGACACAACTGGGACACTGACACCTTATCCTCCTCCTCCAACCCCCCAAACTCAAAAGTCCCTCAGCAATAACTCATATCAAACATCAAACGGCTTCAAATTCATTTTAGTGTTTTTAGCCCCGGAGGCATTTAGTAGGTCTCTGGGTGTAAGAGCTGGCAAATGTAGACCTGAAGAAATCCATTTGCGTTAAAGGATGTAGCATATATATATATATATATAGTGTTTAACATGGATAACCTGAGACTTCCTGGTCCCTGTTATCCAAAATATAAACCCCACAAATCTTCAAGTGCTAATAATATCTCATGTCTGGGTCACTTTCACTGTGATAAACGACGGCTGCATTTCCTGCTCCATGAGAGGTGGCAAACGGTTCGCTGGTGCCGGTCATGTTTTTAGCTGCGGCTCGCCTTTGGTGCAGGAAAGACGGGAGCTCACGCTATAAATATCCATGTTGAGACGATCCATGTAGAACAACAAACAAGCTCTTCTATCACTGAGCTGTAACCCGTGAAGAATTATGCGTCTGTCGTGCTGGGAGGGAAACGGGTCTGGTTGTGCACCACGACAGGTGCTGTTCGCCACACCATGTCAACCTTCTCACTGAGGCTTGCGCTGTTATGTGAACTTTGAGAAATAAAAACGCAACAATATTCATTGGATTATCACGTAATGAAAATGAAGCACGCAGAAATCCAGAAAAGCTGCTTGTAATGTTGATGAAATCCAAGTGGCACCACCTGAGAAGTTTCGGGACTTTGTATGGAACCAGTTATTCACAGGAATGAGGGGAAGGCGTTAGAATTTCAGAGCGGCTTCTACTAAATCCTTCATAAACAAACAGTAGTTTGCCAAGGGACAATAATACTGAGTTTGGAGTTTAAATAAATTAAGCCTTTTAATTGGGTCAAGGGCAGTTGAGGTGAAAAATAAAACAGGAAAAAACACAATAGGTCCCCAGAAACATACACTACCATTCAAATGTTTGTGGTCGGTTAAGAGATGTTTTTAAAACAAGTCTCTCATGAGAGAGTTTTAAAAAACAATTTCTATTTTAATACATTTTAAAATGTCATTTATTCCTGTGATGGCAAAGCTGAATTTTCAGCAGCCATTACTTTGGTCTTCAGCATCACATGATACTTCAGATATCATTATTATGATTATCAGTGTTATTATTATTATTATCAATGTTTAACACAGTTGTGCTGCTTAATATTTTTGTGGAAACTGTGATGCATTTTTTCTCAGGAATCTAGAATTTTTTTGTAGCATAAATATCTTCACTGTCACTTTTGAAAAGTAGTGTATGGGTTGAAATGGCCGTTTCACCTGACCACTGACCAATATAGCCTATAATTTATACAATTCAGTGATAGCAAGACACAAACTACTGTATATTAAATGAATATAAGCTTGTTTTATAAAACAGAAATAGTTTACTATCAACTGAAAGCTTATAAGATCATTTACATTCACTTTAAGAATTCAAAAGTTGCACTAAAGCAATAAATTATCTTTTTTTATTTTTTATTTTTTTTATCACATACACACTTTATTGGCCAGACAGAAACCGTACTAGTCCTATTTCAAGGTCAGACCTCGACATTGTCAGGTATGTATATGTGTTTATCGGACTGTGTTGTGTGTATGATGCGAAAGACAGAGACCTTATGTGCAACATGTATTTTATCCATCAAATATTAAATTATGGATTGTGTCATGCACACTTAAGTTGACAGACAAATTAGGAATGTAGAATGCCTATGCAAAAACAAACTGTAAAATTTGAAACTGACTAGGTGGGGGAGAACGTGGTTACAGTTCGATGGCCAGATATGGGCCGATTACTTATCCTGGCTAATATTTCAGTATATTGTTACTGTAAACAGTGCTTCTTATGGCCAGCAACTTTAATTATTATACAGAATCCAATCAAATTTGTAATGCAAGCTGTGATACTTACGGATGCATGGCCGGAGGGGGGAATGGCCTTGCTTGTACCCGGGGGCACAACGGTTACACCTCTGTCCTGTGACTCCTTCTCTACACAAACACTGCCCTGTGGACTGGTTACACCAACGTCCCACTGCACCCATGGGGTGGCACTGGCACGCTGAGGGTAACAAAATAGAAAATGAAAGGATGAAAGTGAAGAAAAAGATTAGGAACAAGAGTAATGTAGAAAGAAGAAGCAGGAAAAAAATGGAAGGAAGAGAGCTGAGAATTATCATGAGACTAAGGGTATTAGTGTGAGACTAGCAGGTTTAGACACATGAAGGGAAATGACGAGCAATACTACACAGAACAAGGCAGCTGTGGTTCGTGTCTTCAGTTGTAATTCAAGTCTCATTGACCCCCTCAGCAAGATTTTCCCCATAAAACATATGTGTGATGGCTGGGAGACCACTGAGAGGAAAGATCTGCTTCTCTGCTTCTGCTCAACCTTTCTTCATCCAAACAAAACTCCAACCATCCTACAAACATTTATACACGCTTAAAAAGTCAGGTCTGTTTTAACATTAACAAGTTCTAAATCTTTCAGTTTCCAAATTTCTAAGATAATTCTATCATCTAATTCAAATATTTAGGTGTTAGCAGAGGTTTTATGGTATTTTCAAGACATCATTTTGATTTTGTATACATTTTACAAACTAAATTACAAATAAACATTGATGTATGAAATGCATGCACAAGCATGCAGTGTAAACTGATGTTATATTGGGACATTGACTAAAATGCTCCGTGAGCATGCCATAGATATGAGAGCAGTCAAAGGGCAAATGTCAGTGCGCATTCCATCACTCATAGTGTAGCCATAACATAGACACAGACTATGCTGCCTTTCACACACCTCAGACCCCACAGATGGCAAAGCCAAAAAAAACATGTTTTTCTTTTCACTTGTGGAACGGCAAGAATGATTCACTCACGTATCTACCAGCTTAAACATGATTTCCACATAAAACACACAGACAAATCAATTGTTACTGACGCTGGCAGGCCTTGCGGTGGCTGAGCGGTGTGCTGTGGTCTCGTGTATATCCGTTCTGGCAGAGCTGGCAGTGGCGTCCCGTTGTGTGGTGCCGGCACTTCAAACAAATGCCTCCACTGACTCGACCAGACTGCTGATACATGGCCATACTGAACCTACACTTAGTAGAGTGACCATTACATTCACATGCTGGGAAAGAGAGAAACAGACAAAGATGAGCGCAGATAGAGGATTATAAAATAGCAGTGAAAGGAGTGAAAAACATTGTAGTTTCAGTAAAGAAATGGAACTTCTTCTAGAAAAAATATGAAATAATGCTCAAATTTATTTGCGAAGCAACACTGCATAAGATTACATTATCTGACAGTAGTATGTATAGTATGTGAAAAACAATATGCTAAAACAGTAGTATATCCGGAATCATTTATACTACCCATACTCGTATAGAACATACTTTTTTACCAGTGACGTAAGTTCAAATTCAAATGTAGTACCTACTCAGACAGTACGCGATTTCGGATGCACCGAAGTCTTAATATGTTGCACTAAAAAGAGTAGTATATCCGGAATCATTTATACTACCCATACTCGTATAGAACATACTTTTTTACCGGTGAAGTAAGTTCAAATTCAAATGTAGTACCTACTCAGACAGTACGCGATTTCGGATGCACCGAAGTCTTAATATGTTGCACTACTGATTACCCAGCATGCTTTGTGGCTTTTGTCAATTGAGAGTGCGTTTGATTTGATTACTCGAATGAAATCATGAAATCAATTTAATCATCCAAAGTAAAATAAAAGGTGTTGGAGTCACAAAGTTTTATTAAGTATTGCTTATTGCGTCATTTTAATTTGAGGATTTTAGTGGTTTAAATTGGTAAATTAAACGAAAATACTCATTAAGAGTAAGGTTTTTTTACAGTGGATTGTAAATTATATAATGAAGATGTTTACATTTTATATGATATTGTGTGAAAAATACTATTTTTCTGCAAGTAAGTAGCAGTGAATCCTATTTAAAAATAGACATTTAAGCATAGACAGACCACCAGACACACACAGGCTTAAACTCACGGACGCACGGGTGTGGTTGGCTGGGTGTGGCCCGTTGCCACGGTCGATCATAAAAAAATTGCTCACACACGTCACAGTCCGGCCCAGATGTGTGATGCTCACACTGACACAGGGCACGCCCCTGGTTGTCACGACGACAGCGAGAGGCGTGGCCATTGCACTTGCACCTGCCGCCGACCTGCAGGTCGGAAAGGGCGAGCGAGGGTTTCAGTGGGGTGTAAAGAGATGATGGAACGAGGTTGCGTGAGGTGTTTTTTCTCGATTTAGAATGGGACTTCCCCCTCCCTGCATTGTTTCTTCTTCTCCTCAACTCTCGCCCTTTGGAGCCCTGCTGTGGGATATTTAGGGCCCAATCACATGTGCCGTCCTGGCATGGCTTGTAACTGTCTTTCTTTTGGCCCCTTCCCACTCTACCTTGAGATCCCATCTCTTTTCGAGTATCATTGAGGCCACTTTGGAGCACAGTGCTTTTGTTTCTAGTTCTTTGTGTTGAAGTCTGTTTTTCTTGACTGTTTCTCCAAATTTCAACGCCTGTGTTTTTCTCGCCAAACCTCAGAGCTTTGTCTCCCCTTTCCCTCCATCTAAATGTGCCTCCCACTTCATTTAGTTTGTCTTCTTGCTTTTTCATTTTATCCAATGATTGATGAAATACTATCTTTATGTCTGTTGCAGTCACCCAATCTTGGAGCCCTGGACTGTAGTCAAAGTCTGGTGAGGAAGGACGTCCATCCAAAGTCGAGAAGGCCAGCACGACATTTCCACGATGCTTCTGCAGTGGTCTGGGATCTGAACACAGCGGCTCTGTCTCCTGGTGCTTTGTCAGAGCGATGGACTGCGCAGGACGGCCGAATGTGCCCATGCAGTTGCTTGAATAAAACTGTAGGGGGCGCCAGCTCCGGCCAAAGTCCATTGACTTCAAGATGGAGATGGGGTAGGATTCTACAGACTCCACCTGTTGACAGAACTGAAGACTAATGTAAGTGATTTCAAAGCGTCTGCCTAGGGGAACTGTTAAAGTCCAGTCCCCACCGCCTGAGCCTTCGGCAGCCGTCCAGCATGTCAGATTGTGGGGGTTATGAAGGTCTGTTAAAGTGCTGACGTTTGTCTTGAGTCCTTGCTGGAGGTCCTCCATCGTTACAGGCACTCCATAGGCCGTATTGATGAATTCAGATAGACAGTGGCGTGGACGTCCATCCAGGTGGTAGCAGGGGTCATGAGGAGAGGTCCAGCTGAGAGGAGATTGAGAAAGAAGAGGAGAAAGAAGGGATAGAGGGAAGAGGGTAAAGAGGAAAAGAGGGAGGAAGGAGAGTGTCTGGAAAGGAGGGGAGTGATATCTGGACATGATGTCATCAAGCCTATAACAGTAGGGAAAGAGAAAAAGAAAGATAAAAAATTTATAAGAGGTCATATAACAAAAAGTCAGGATACTGATGGATTTACATGACGGTTGAGTGAAGCTCAAACAGGCGAGAGCATTGCAGTATGGTTTTTCTCAGACCACACCACCTGTGCCACAATTAAAAACATCCCAGCTCACAACTCACGACACATTCTAGATTCTAAATCGACCATTTAACACACATAATCCAGCCAATCAGAGGCCTATTTGTCAGTAGGAGGCCTCTCTTTATCTGGTCTGTGTCAAAGTGTCTGACTTAATGCGGCTTTTAAATGTATATTCATTTTGACATTTTCAACTCTGTAAAGAAGGAACAGGGGCAATTGAGTGTATAAACATGGAGAGATTGCAAGAGATGACATAGAGCATGTGGAGCAGCTGGTCCAATATTCCAAGCCCTTTCTCATTTATCATATTTATGGCTTTCCACTCTTTTAATCTAAACCTGTCTATTGCAGATGGGGAATTGTGAGTGGAGATGGGAAGAGGCAGTGTAGGAAGGAATAAGGTGAATTGATTATTGAGAGAAAAAGTGGGATGAAAAGATTCATAAAGTAAACACGACACAAATAAACTATATATATATATATATATATATATATAGAGAGAGAGAGAGAGAGAGAGAGAGAGAGAGAGAGAGAGAGTTTAAACTATATGTAGCTTTGTATAAAGGGTCAAAATTAACCGTATTAGATTGTAACATATTTGTTTATAACTGTAAACTGTTTGTGA
Source organism: Sinocyclocheilus anshuiensis (assembly GCF_001515605.1). NCBI lineage: Eukaryota > Metazoa > Chordata > Actinopteri > Cypriniformes > Cyprinidae > Sinocyclocheilus > Sinocyclocheilus anshuiensis. Next base: position 1,195,846 of record NW_015538065.1, read on the forward strand.
GAAATTTTAATTGCTGTTAGCTTTTACAGATTATTTGGCCATGATTTTTGCAGACAGGTCCAACACATCACACAAACACATTTTCCGTTTTTTACACTGCTTCCTTTTGAGGGAATGAGACCAGCACTTTTCAAAATTTTGGACAGGCCTACTTGTTTTAGAACATGAGAAAAATAAATTCTGGTGGGGCCAAACTTTGGCTGGTAGTACATGTATAAAATCACAGGGATATTGATTGAAAAGGGACAAAATCCTGTGGTGCATTGGCCCTTACATACATTGAAATATAGAACTGTCATAAAACTCAAAATATGAAATTAACATCATTACAAACAAAAATGTAGAAAACAAATATTATTATTGGCAACAATAATATATTGCTATTTTATACTTAAAAAAAATATATATATATAAAATAAATATAAATATAAAAATATTATTTCTACAAAATAAAATACTATAGGAAATACATATATGACCACCTTTACAAAAATGTGTACTTGTAATCTTTTCTGTCTAAAAACAATAAATATGCAAATGGAATTTATGAGGTTCATTAACAGAAGACGTTCACATAAACTATGAAGAATGCATGGATTATTACAAAGTATTAAATGAATCTTTTTGAAAACACAGATTCCATAAATCACGCCCTCCAGGGTTAATATGGGACCCGTCTGTTCCAGGACCCATTGCAATATTTGGTTGTCCCCCAGTCTGTACCCTTGAGCCCTGATTCTAAGTTTCAATAATTAACTTGAGGCAAGATGGCAAAAAAAGAGAGAGAGACAGAGAGAGAGAGAGAGTGAGATTTTGAGAGAATGGAAGTGAAAGCAAGAAGGACAGGGAAATGTGGGGAACTAAGATTAGAAAATAAAATAGAGTGGCAGATTTATAGATTGAATGTGAGAAATGCTTGCTCAAGTTGAGCCACTTCCTCTGGCAAGACAGCGTAAGCCTGTACCCGCCTGTCTGCAGGCCCCCAGTAATGAATCTGTGTCTTCCACTTCTTGGCCTGATGGAGGAGTCTGTTTATCTATCTGATGATAATCTACACCAGAGAAAGTTGCAAAATCTCGCATGCAGATAAGACAAACAATGCACTCACTCTTCCTTAGACAGAGTGATATAGAGCCCTGACAAATTGTGGGTTTAAAAAAGGCAGGCAGATGGGTTGCATCTGAGAGCTAACACTCTTTGCTTCTAATGAAACGCACTGTAAAATCCTCGGTGTTTGGTCAGTGTCTCAAATGATCAGTTGTTAACGGTTGGAAGTGCATCCTAAACTAACAGATGAACACTTACGAACATTTGCTGTTCCCTCAGCTCTTCTCACCCTCTCTTTTCTCAGTGTATCACCTGCCTTCAAAGTTCTGAGAATGTTCCTAAGTGCTGATGATTGATGATGTCCTAACAAGCGTTTGACATTGACAGCAAAGTCAGCAGGGATGCATAAACGGCCCGGTAGGAGAGGGGAGCACTGAGAGATTCACTAGAGGAGTCACTGGCTCAATTATCTCGTAGGCTGAAATATGAGGACCCATAAGGGACATGAAGGTCAAAGAAAGCGCACTGAGAGGTAAAACCACCCACTGTCTTACATATTGTTCTTTGGGTTTCTATACGTTTTAATGTTTCTTTCAAATAATACGTGTTTAAAGCATTTTTCTCGAAAACATCGCCAGGTGTCTGCCTCTACAACGGGAGGTGATGAGCGGCCAACTGCAGGACAGAGCAGCGTTCTTTCCCGCTGTGGCACATTCCCAGGGTCCGGTGTGTGGCTCGCGATCATTCCACACATGTTGCGACGTGCCCCAGGGGAAATCTGAGAACACTGTGAAAAACCCTTCCGCATTAATTGATCGCCTGATTAATTGAATCTCCGGTTTCGGAGAGGCGGCAGTGTATCTGAGGGCGATGTGTAAGACTGTAAGTTGGGAAAGTGATGAGAGCGTGTAGATATTCACGGCTGTCGTTGAGGCAGAGAGGCGCGGGTCTCGAGCAGGGAGGGTTTGATCCACTCTCAGCATGATTTGTGATTGTCCCTGGCTTCGTTGCAGTGCTAGCTAATTGAACATAGCTCATTACACATGCTTGATGGATTGAAGCTTAACCAATAGGTTTATTAAGCTCGTAAGCTCCTTTCTAAAAGACAACCCTTACAAAAATTAACCATGGTTTTATTATAGTAAAAGTGTAGTAACCATTGTTTTGGCGCACTGATTACCAGTTGTATAACCACAGTTTTACTATAAATACCATGGTTAAACTATGGTTAGTGTAGCAAGACCATGGCTAATTTGTGCTTACCATGGTTTAACTATAGTAACCATGTTTTTGTTTGTTTGTGTTATTTGTAGTAAAACCATGGTTAATTTTCGTAAGGGAAATTCAAACTTGTTTAGTTGCTGGGCCTCAGCCTAGCAGCACGTAGAACCTTGGATACAGTTTCCACAATTTGTCTAGCTCTTTCCATAAATTCACACCCGTCGCATATGAAAGCTACAAAGTGTCCGTTCCTGTTCACCGGAAGTTAGCTTTGAAAACGATCGGGGGTGCTTCTTCATTATCACAAAGTCAAAAAGAAATGATCGGATCAGCGTTGTTTGTGCTCGAGCCAACAAGATGAGGCACGAGACTGATAGCCATTGTATTATATGTCATTAAGAAGCCATTAAATGTTTATATTTTTATCATATAGCTTATATATTTAAACAAGTCTTAAGCTTGTTCACTTAATTACATATTAGCCTACAACACATCTCGAATATGTTGTCAGCGTATAGGCTACTTCTACTGCGTTCCAATCTAAATGGGAATGTGCTTAATCCATTTGTTTTAGGAATACATTGGTTGAATACATGGTTGCGTTGAAGTATGTAATTTATGCGCGACCAAACAGCTTTTCGAAAAAGACAAACAAAACATCCAGTCAGTCATCGAGCAGGCTACAGCCCCTCGCCCCCTTGTTTTTGAAGGACTATATAGGGGTCGTTCAAAACAAATGGGGGGATTTTCGTATCGCCATAGAAACAGAAAAAAAAAATATATATATTTTTGAGGAAAGGATAAAGTGTTTTAGTGTTTTATATTATATAAAATTAAAATTAAAATAGCATACAAACTGTTGTTATCTACTTGAGAGTTTCACACGTCTATGGCAATCCTTTCAAGTTTTTTTTTTTTTTTAAGTTAAACAGAGATCAAAGCAAGTTGTCATAGCTAGAGGAATAAAATATACAAATAAAAAATACATTTATTAAAAAAAAAAAACAGCTTTTTATTATTATTTTTTTTTTGTTTACAAATATATACAAACCTATGATTGTAAAAAAAAAGGACGTGATTTAGAATGTGATAGAACGTTTCCTCGTTTCTCTCTGAAATATGATTTTGCACACATTTGGCACATAATTCAGGTCTATGGAGAGCTCGATACCTGTCAGTTTCCGCGTAGGCTACACAGTGCTGCTCTTCACGTCCTAAATCTTAACCCTGGGGTTTGTTGTCGGACAGATGAGAAAGATTTGGCCTGCTTAACACATTTGAACATTCTTCGTCGTGGACGACAGCCAGCCAAGGTTGTACTGAATCTTTGACAAGCGATCCCCGCGATAGGCCTACACGTGGGATCCATGTTCTTGAAATAAACTGATTTAAAATTGCGTGATTTATTGCGGTTATGTCCCTGTCCAACATAAATTAATAAATCACTAACTGTCTGTTCGTTGTCCTCAGATCAATAGAAACAAGAACGTTTTCTCTTGCGCTTTCAAAAACCTGTCGATTTCAGCGTTGTATGTATCCTATAAACATGCACACTTGCTCGCGCGCTCTCACACACCTGTTTAACCATGCAGCAGCTGCCAATAACACCTCTCGTATCTTCCGAAAGCCTAATTTCAAATGGTCTTAAAATTAAAAGCGAATATCTGCAAAGCATGGATATATTGGTCTTGAACTGACATTAGATTAGGTGTCATGCACGGCAGAGACTATAGTGTTTTCAGTGAAAAAAGCATCCTTCAGCAGAAGCATAATAGCTATTAATAATCTTTTGACAGACACAAACCTTTGTCAACCTGATGCACAACATAGGTACAAAACATGAAAGAAAATGAAGTGTTGGACATATTCCCCTTTGTTTAATATATTTGGTAGGCTACAGTTCGTTCAGACAGTTGTGACGCTGCAAACTAGACAGGACTGTTTTTTTTTTTTTTTGTTAATTCTGACTTTGAATCATGCTCTATTTGCGTTTTGTGAAATCTTATTCAAGAAGCCAAGCCAGATGTAACCTTTTGTGCTTTGAAGTTTATACAAGAATATTCATAGTGCGTCCTGTCAGCTTTAACATATGCCTAGGTCCAAGCAAGGATACATGTCTGAATAGGAAAACACATGTAGTACAGTAGACAGCGGCACAGGGAGAGAAAGAAGGAAAAAAATAGAGGCCGATCACTCTCTCTCTCTCTCTCTCTCTCTCTCTCTCTCCCACGCTATGTGCCCTGGCAGTGAAATCATGAAATTTCCCTGCAGGTTTCGTCTCAATGTTGAAAAACAGATGCACATGAAATCGCCGTCCGTGATTCCGTGCTCCAGTTATGCCAAGCACAACATTCCATGATGAACCTATAGGGTGGAACAATTAGCAAGGGGGGTTTCATCCCATTTATCGTCAATTAAACATTTAAAATGAAGGTTAACCATGTGTTTTAGAAGATACAGTGAGAGAATGCATCATCCTGGCAAGTATGCTGGCAGCTTGGCAATATCTGGTCTTTCCATTCAAATACAGATCATCCTTTAAAAAAAAAAGATAACTGATCACTGCAGGCCTGTCGAGATCCCTTCTCAATTCTATATTTCCACTGTAATCTGAGTTTGCATTGTGCAATGAGATTTAAATCACATGGGATGTGAACTAAGGCGAACCCTATAATGATCATTTAATGAAAAATTCTGTTTTATGGAGCTATAATTACAACCATTCGTGTTTATCAGTTGACCCGACGTATGTCACAGAATAACGAGTCACGAAGTGCGCCCGCAGAACGGTGAACGGAAATTGCATTTTTTACTAAAATAATTGTTTCGCAGCTGGCCACCTACATGGCCTTAAGCTGTTATTTTTCGGGCCTTTGTATACCCCGTTGTTGTATTGCATGGCCTAAACTGATTGTGTCCCATAAATCCGATGGAAAGTATTTAAAAATTAATTATGGACTTTCTAAATTAGTTTGCATTATGACATTTGATAATTAGTGTTTGTACTGTTTTTGTTAGTTTTTCCTGTTTTTTGTTTCTCAAACTATTTATGCATGTGTATTTTATTCACATCTTATTTTTATTATCTGTGTGTTGTTGTTGTCTCCGTGTACTGGAAGCTTGTGACACTATAACAAATTCCTTGTATGTGCAAACATACTTGGCAATAAAGCTCTTTCTGATTCTGATTCTGATTCTGATTATTATGCACCTAATATGACATATAAACACCATAACATATGAATAAAATAGCATCTGAGGTGCACTGGCATATTTACAAAATGCCAGATTTGAAGCAACTTCAACAGCGCGCGCTGTTCTGGAAAATATGTAATCTGCCCTGCATCTTTATAATTAATCTATGGTAATAATGAAAATAACATTATTCTTAAAATGCAGTGGAATGTGGACTATTATATTCCTTAACCTAAATAATACTTAAGGATTGTTTGACAAGATTTGCGGTGTGTGCATATAGACGAATGATCTCATTATCCTTAAATTACGCGTATAGCCTTCCGGCAGAACAATTTTGTACAGTTCACAGATCATCCAGCCCATCCGCCACTGACAGGTACAGGTTCCTGATTATGACAATCAATCACGTATTTTTCTTAGGGCTATGTTTACTACAGTTTGTTTATTTATTTATTTATTACTTTATTCTATTTTATTTTTTGATGGTTCTGATGCAAACCTGATAAGCACAATACAATAATAATAATAATAATAATATGCATTCATTTACAACTGCTTTATTAAATGTTGCTAGTTGCTTTATTAAATGTTAAAATATGCATTTCAATTAAGTGAAAGTCTTTTATCCACTTGGCTTTTATATATTAATTAATTTTTTTACAGGAGAACAACACTTTTAAAGATACTTGGTATACGGATTATAGCGCTTGGGAAAAATATTCTAGGTAAGCAGCAGACAATTATTTTTTAAATAAATCACGTTTTGTATTTGTATTTGTACTTGTACAAACAAATGAAAATATAAAGTAAATGAATGATGTAAAATAAATGATCTGGTTGCACCCGATTCATGCTGCAATAAAAAGTGCTATGTACATGCAAGTGCATGTATACAAATATATATATAACAATCATAATCCTACGAAACAAAAAAACACTTTGATCAAACACATCTCCATAAAGAACTAGAGTTTCAGTGCGCGGGCTACTTTAGCACCATCACTGGTTACGACTAATCAACGGGTTATTCTAAATTTAAATCCCCTGTCAGCAGTCCTGATCAAGCCTGTTCTGATCTAAAGACAGAAGCGGGGACTGAAAAGGTGCACAAGAGCAAAACTGAGTTTACCTACCATGTGCGCTTCAATGCGGGTTGCCAGTGTAGCCGCGTCCTGGTTGATCAATAACTGCACGACAAGTGGACAGATATTCTCAGGCTGAGCAGCGCAAGTTCCTGCTGCATTCAGAGCGCCGCGGCAGGGTTACGTATCACCCTGACGTCAACTCCTTCACTGGCAAAGGACGCACACATACATACACGCACTAAATGCCTGTACATGCATTAAGCACATTAGGAATGCATGCACAAAGAAAGACAGGCAAACCTTTTTCGGTTTCCTAATATATCCCTAATATCCCCAAGGCAGTTTTGGTTACGCACCGTGATCTTGAACTTGTACCCTCGCGGGCGTCAATTCAAAGTTCAATGTGCAATTGAAACAACACTTTGGGTAACCCCAGGAACAAGGCGCTGCCTCTCTGGAGAGGATCTAAAGCTGACACATATGGAAATAGTGAGTAAGGGTGAGGCAAGGGGAGCGAGTGAAAAAAGAACAACTGAATTGAAAGGGAAACAAAAGAAACTCTCCCAGAGCAGTCCCATAAAACTGATTGATGACTTCCCCGGAGGACTGTTTCCCAGGTGTATGCTTGTGTGTACCCATGCTATAGGCCTAGAGCATTTCACTTTTAAGGTTTGATGTTTTTGGCTGCTTGTCAAGTACAACAAACGTAATTGAGGGATGAACTGGTACAATTGAGCATATCACATATTCTTGGCATTCTTTCACCACACAGATCAGTTTGACTTGGGTGCTGCAACACACGAAAGTGTCTGCTGGATCTATTACACCATGTGATATTGAAAGCAGGCTGGAGAAAGTCCAGACATTGAACCAGACAAGGAGTGTGTTGGAGAGAAGTGAGCGGCAAGAGCGAATGTCACCAAATGGAGGTGAGAGCTACTGTGGTCAGACTGCAACTAGTTTAGAAAATACACCTATAGATTTTATAGTGGCACTTCATTTGTCAGTATTATCAAGTTATGGATTTCATTTATTGTTAAAAGAAAAAAAAAACAGTGCTGGAGTATTAGCTTTTGATTGCAATTACGTTCTGTAACCTCTTAAATATTAAAACCAGCTTTAGTCATTTATCACCCAGTTTTTTTTTCTCCTGCTTCTTTTGTTGTCTGAACTCATCTCATTTCCACTCATTTCATCCTTAATTAGGTTTCAAGTATTTGATGACGCAAACAGTGCAAAACTGTGTTTGATTTTGAAACAGCTGCTCGTGAGAGCTTTGTTTTTCCTAGAGACGAAAGGAAGTCAGAATCCTTGGCATAATTTCTGTTTTGATTTCAAATGAAACACGTCATTATAAATTCCATGGATACACATTTCATAACTGTTTGGATCAATTATCACATAGAATAACATTCAACATTTGAGGGGTAATCATGCCAGAAAAATACATAGTTTGAGATAAGATGGCAGAAATTCAGGCTTAGGCAAGGACAAAGTTATCTTTATTTGTTGTTTTTAAAATTTAAGTAGAAGTTACCTCTGAAACCACAGTCACATTTTTCCTGTTATTTAGTTATAGAAGGAGAACACAAGAATGGTAAATAATAAAGAATAAAAAAAAAAAAAGAAGTGTTCAAATGACTTGTTTTCTACAAATTTTAGAACTCATATTCCTGCTTAAGTCAGATATGCTTTATCCTGTTTGAAAAGTAACATTTTGAGGACTAAAGATTCAGTATCAGAATCCTGCAGTGTAACTTGGTCTAGATCAATTCCCACTTTATGGTTCTTCTCAGTTAAAATGCATATGCAGACTAGCGATGTCTGCAGGTCTTGTACAAGCACATGTTCCCCAGATTATTAGATTCTAAATACTGTGGTCTGCAGAAATATTTTCTTTTCAAAACTATACTGTAGTATTGAGTGATACACTGGTTTGGTATTCAATGCATGCATTAAAAACAAAATGTTCACACTGACAATTCTGTGATGTTGATATACTGATCAAGAAAAACAAGGGGAAAGCATGATCTGTGCTATATAGTTCACAAATGACCCATACGAACAATAATTAATGACCAAGAACAAAAGCACTGCACTGGTAGGAAGTCATACATGTGTGATTAATAATGTTTAAAAGAATGTGCAGTACAGTTAATGACTGTGTTTGGTCATAGAAGTCATTAGCAGCCGGCCCTGCGTTTTCTTTCATTTCAAATGTTTGTAAGTGGGAATTTAAGAAGTTTTTAAACAAACACACATTAGGAAAAGAGAGAGTGCGAAATGAATGAAAAAGTGCACTATATCAAAGCTTTAAATACACAATCAGTTTGCGTATAATTTTAGATGTAATAAAAACTTGATTCTATTAATGTAATTTAAAAAAAGTTGCTGAAGTGTAATATCACTTTCAAAGTATTCTTTGTCATTAATTATAATTATTATATTTATTATTCTAGAATAATTATATTCTAGACACTTATCTATAAATGCAAGTCAGACATATTGAACAAGACATATTATTCATTAGTAGCCTAGCCTACAGTGTATGACAAGAAATCAGCATAACTAACCGTAGATCACTGAAATAAAGCTGTCTTGGTTTTGTGTCCCACAAGTACAACAATGAACCCCTGTAAGTGACATAGACCAGTGGTTCCCAACCCTGGTCCTGGAGGCACCCCAACACTGCACATTTGGTATGTCTCCTTTCTCTGACACACCAGTTTCAGGTCTTGGAGTCTCTACTAATGAGCTGATGACCTGAATCAGGTGTGTTTGATTAAGGAGACATACAAAACTTGCAGTATTGGGGTGCCTCAAAGACCAGGGTTGGGAACCACTGACATAGACAATGCCTTGTGTGATTTACCTTGATACAGAAAGGACCTAAAACTGCTCCAGGTGAGGCTCGAACTCACAACCTCGGCATTGCTCTGCTTTGTACTGCTGTATAAGTACCGCGCGCTAACCGATTGCGCCACTGGAGCTTAGGTTATGCGTTAGAACAATAATCATCACAATAGGATGAGATCCTCATGTTTCCTAAAACTTGAAAAAGGAAACGTAAGACGGATCTCTTGGTCCCTTACTGGTGATAATGTCACACATATATCTTTCAACCTAAGTTAACGGTGTATTATCCACAAGGACCGTTTGTCACCCCATCAGTGAACCAGTTTATGAATGGACACAGTTGGTTATTAGTTTATGTTTTAGGACTGTACTGCCCCCTAGTGGTGTCTAAGGTGTTTTAAGTCCCCTTTTGGGCGCCATTGTGGAATTTTTTCTTAAAACCCCTGGTTAGTAATTAGTATCTGCTAATTAAGTTTCTGTGTTACAGTGAACGCTGTGGGCGTTATTATAAGTGTGTTATAGATACTGTTACTGATTTTGACAGGCCTATAAGCATGAATTCACTTGTCATGACTCATGTGTTTAACCACTAGGTGACAGTTCATGCACATCATATAGCTCCAGCCAACTGGGATCAGCAAGATCCCAGTTCATACAAAAACTTTAAATTTTTTTTAATAATTTTGTGTTGGAATGTCAAGGTTACAATTTACGAAAACATCCGAAAATACCCTTATGTACAATAAGCAAAAACAAAGACAAAAATTGCTTACACAATTAAATATGTAGTTATTATCTGTTCTGGTGACGGTGAGTTACCACTTCAAGACTATTTAATTCAAAGCAACTGACACTTAATGCCACCATAAGTACTTAATATCACTTAATTTAAGGATAGCTCTCATTAATAATATCCCTACTCTTAAAAGCTCTTTTGGGGTAGCTGTTTAATTTCTCCTTTGAATTGCACCCGGGAGTTTTGGACATCAGCAATTGCATACGCAGTGTGGAGAATTTCACGTCGAGCTCATGTTGACCAGAAGGCATGAGGATTACCTGCATGTTAAAATTGCTCCAGGTGAGGCTCGAACTCACAACCTCGGCATCGCTTTGCTTAATACTGCCTTATAAGTACCGCGCGCTAACCGATTGCGCCACTGGAGCCGTCGGTGGAGGTGTAGGCTCCTCAACTGACCTTAAATAGTTAATTGGATAGGATCGTTTCTCTTTTTGAAAAGACTAGCGAATGATGAGCCAGACCTAAAGAGCTCCTACTGGCACTTTGGACACACACACACACACACACACACACACACACACACGCGTCTGGTTTGCTATCCTTGTGAGGACTCTCCATAGGAGTAATGGTTTTTCTACTGTACAGACAGTATATTCTATTGCCCTACACCTAAACCTACCCCTTACAGGAAACTTTCTGAATTTTTACATTTTCAAAAAACTCAATTCTGTGTGATTTATTAGCTTGTTTACCCGTGGGGGCCTCAATTTAGGTCCCCACCGTGACACGAGTCCCCATGAGTCTGTGTGTATTCAGGTTTAAGTCCCCACCAGAATAGAAAAACAGGTACACACACACAAAGACGCCACACTTATGATTTATAGCAAGAATCCATTGTTTAAAAACATTACTGTACATGTTACATCAGGAGAAAATATATTTAAAGTACCTCACAATACAAAATCCTAAAAGCATCTTTTTGGTTTGTGCATGGTTGTGCAGTAATGATAAATATGTATACAATTCCCTATCAAGTCGATCAGTAAAAAAACTGTTAGTGTTTGTAGTTGCTCTAACACATCCCTATAAGATAATACACAATAAAAGGCACATTTCAGTGTCTTTCTTCATTATTGGTAACACTGAGAAATTCATGATATCAGCATGGAAAAAGAGATAAAACACCAAGGACTGTTCACATACCATGATCTGGCAAAAGTAACAGATTAGGACAATTTTGAACACTTACAGTTAGTGTTCATTGCTGTAAAGTCATGTTCATGTAGATTTAAGGAAAAAACGTTGATGTTTCCTTGGTTCCTGTAGTTTTGTGCAAAGATGTCATACAGGTCGTATGCATTCATCAACCATTATGGCTCTGCTTTCACAGTTCTCCTGCGTCATGGGTCCGTCTTCCGTTCTCTCCCTCACTCTCCTCTTTGGATCCCTTTACACCCATGTCACCTTTCCATACCTCATTCAGGCACTCTGAAAGAGATCAAATAAGGCCTGAAAATAGTGGCTTATGCGTAGAGGAAGGATTATATCACGAGTCTGTATGTTCGTGAATGCTAAGAGACACAGTGTATTTCTACCTTGGTCCGAGTCTCTGAGGACATGGGTTGCACAGAAAAATCTGTCAAGTCTCTCATCTTGATGATGAAAGTACCAGTTCTCCACAATCTCCTCATACTCTTCCAACATGGTCTCACACTGTAATATAAACATGAAAAGAAAAAATATATATAAATTTGACCATACTGTCCCAAAAGGTATATTTTTCATTTAGAAGACAGTATATTGATCCTCTTTTTAACATTCTACAAACCGACAGTCCAGTTCATAAACACTATAAAAAATGATTAGTAATCTCAAACAATAACTACATATAATTTATGAAGATGAAAACATGCAACTACACCACTCCACGACTCTTTCTTTGTTAGTGCATGAGTATTACCTGTCTCTTCAAGTCTGCCACCTCCACTGATGGTTCATCCCACAGTTCATAAGGGATACCCAGCTCTACCTTCACTCCCTTGTCCACCAGATTTTTCAGTGTGTTCATGGTTTGACTTGTGCCCTGAGAAACACAGCAGTCTCAAATTATTTATCATTTTGCAAACAAAACCCACACATTTAAAGTCCACACATTTCATGCAACTGAGGGCTGGGAAAGAGTGCTAAGGTGAGCTCAATACCTTGGCATAGCGAAGGCTCCCTGGTCTCTCAGCATGGACTTTATACTGCAGAATTCTTTCACAGATGTTGTCCATGGCCTCAGTAAGTCGCGTCTCTCTGGAAACAAATAAATCGTAATAGCAAGAGGTGGGAGAACATTAGTACATTTAGTTTTTTTCCTAACCTTAAGGTTTTGTTTTTTAAGCTTTCTCATAGGGACAGAACTGACATATCAGCAGTGTTGGGGGTAACTCATTACAAGTAACGCGAGTTACGTAATCAGATTACTTTTTTTCAAGTAACTAGTAAAGTAACGCATTACTTTTTAATTTACAAGAGAATATCTGAGTTACTTTTTCAAAT
>NW_015538065.1:1208585-1223488 GCF_001515605.1 Sinocyclocheilus anshuiensis
AATAAAAATAATGCAACTCAGAATATGACGCAAACCTGCAATAATTAAATGTTAAACAACACAAATATGCTTTATGTATTTAATCCCGTTCTATTAACCAATGTCTTTGCTTCTGACCTTCGATGATCCAGTTCAACCGTACTAATAAGCAAAAATTACTCTAGACAAACATTTGCGTCTTTTTTTATTGCTGACGTGTGTTGAAATGTTTTCTTCTGCATTCTACTGTACGGACGTAAATGTACTTTCCCTTCAGCCTGAGGCTTATTCATTTCACTTTTGGTGTGAAAAGGCTTTTATATTTGCCAAAAATATAATTTTTTTATTTTAAAAACAAAGCAAGCCAGCCCTGTCCAGATTTTAAAAGTAACGCAAAAGTAACGTAACGCATTACTTTCCATAACAAGTAACTAGGTAACGTAATTCGTTACTTTTTTTATGGAGTAACGCAATATTGTAATGCATTACTTTTAAAAGTAACTTTCCCCAACACTCCATATCATTATGTTACGAAGATCTTACGAAGTGTAGTATTTGATTTTGCGCTTGCGCTTGCCAGTGTCCAAAACTTCTCCGAGCTCTAGAACTTCCTTCGAGCGGCCAGTTTTTTCCAGGGCGTCCTGCAACTCCACCGTCAGTAATTTACAAACTATTAAAAGGAAAAAAAAAAACTTTAGAACCCGACTGAAGTTTCGTTTTGACTGAATAACTTACACATGAAGTAGCCTACAGAGGAAAACTTTGCACAAGGGGATATTTTATATGAATTACATTATAGGATAGTTTGTATGATAGTTTTTTTTTATATATATATATTTACATTCAACACCTAAGGGACAAACGAAAGGATGATACTTTCTGTTTCTTACCCTCGCATTTATTTGGTAATCGCTCCTCTTGGTTTGCCACGACGGGGCTGAACATGCAAATAAAGAGAATGGCAAACATTTCCATAGTGACCTCTGTTTACAAACGTGGAATCAATAGGAGTTCACATTAAAGCCACATCGACATTTTTGAGAGTGGTTCAGACTGGTGGAACGGAGCATGCGCATTGCCAAAGCCGATGGTAAGAAATGGCAAACAGAATTTAGGCATAGCTAATCGATAGCACACAATCGATAGTTGTTTAGTTCCAGAATCCCCGCAAAGATTAAAGTAGGCTATCATAAACGTTTACTGGTCAAAGTGAAAAAAAAGGTTAATTTATTAACAAATTCTTAGGATACACTGAGACTATGAAATAAGCGCTTCAGGCATCGTATTACAGACACATCCTTAATTTCTTAAGTCTCATGTGGCAGGTTAAGTGTTTCTGTGTGGACAATTCAACTGAGCAATATTAAAAATCTAATCTTTTAGAAAATGTTGCCCTGTGTGTGTGTGTGTATAGCCTACATTAAAAAAAAATTATATATATATATATATATATATATATATATTCTCTCTTATAATTCTATGAAAACATAAAGGCCGACCCACACCAATGCTCTAGCATTAATGATTAATTAATCATTTGACCTTTTGGCTATCAAGAAGACAGAAGTAGTATCTGTTTAATCTATTGTCCCACCTGACTCTTTGTGTCCTTGAGTGAGTTGAACAGGTTTAAATTTTAGCTGATGTGTATTTATAACAGAGACATGTAGACTGCATTAACTCAACTGGCTGGCACTAAGTTTACAAGCCATTCTGTCATCTGCAAAAGCCATTTGGAAAAGATGCAAAACACTGTTTCTTGGCAATAGTCTATTTGTATTAATATGTCTCAAGTAAGAGGTTAGCTGTTGATATTGAAGTTTGTGTGCCTTCAGAGGGGTGTCTGGGTGCGTTACCCGGCTCTGGGCCCTCTTGAGGATTCAGGTGTCAGTGCCATGCATTTATTGACAGCCGATATGGTATGATGAACCTTCTGGTGGGTGCCTGAGAGAGGGGGTTGAAAAGCGAAGGAGAGAGAATGAGAGGGATAACAAATCTAGACAGAGGACTGAGATAAGTACTACGTGAGAACCTGGGAATACCCAGAGTGAACAAGAAGGCCAGATCGTGAGTGAGACTGTGGGTGATTATGCACTTGTATGCGGTGGGAGCTGCATGCCTAATTAAGGGATTTGGAAAGGAGGGATAGCCCATGTGTTAATGTAAGCGTGAGAGACACTGGAAGACAGCGATGAGGGAGACAGGTGGCAGTGGGAGAAGAGTTGTGCTCGCTATATTCATTGAGGTTTCAGGGTCAGAGAGAGGGCATGACCAAATACACATTTTATAAAGAAAAAGAGGGAGAAAAGAGAAACCTTTAAAGAGGAAATATGCATACAATTAGATGGAACAAAACAAATGAGATACATGCACTTAATAGCCTTTGTTTTTATTGCACTGTTTACACATTTTATGCACCCAAGTAGGCAAGTGGCCCTTCCTGGCTGTTGTGTGTCTTAATAGGAACCTTTTGTTTCATTGCAAGCTGATAGCGTGTTTTGTGTGTGTATGTGTGCACACACTCGTCTCAGTATCAGTAATTGTTTGTTATATGTCACTGTGTTTTCAGCTAGACTGGCTGGACGGATGGAGTTACATCCCCAAACAAATGACAGTCCTCGTGCAGGTAGACACGAACAGATGTAAAGGCACTTGACATACAAAATATTACATGTTATGAGGATTAATTAAACGTTATATTGAACATGCAAATGAATGCCAGAGTATTTATCTATTTAGAAGACCCAAGGATACCCATACCTGGTCTACCGCACAAAACCTGGTTGTCACAGCGACGTCAAACAGAAAGAGAACACCTGCTACACTGATCCTGTTATATTAGACACATGGACACTACTACTGCAAAATGACTGAAGTCTTGTATGCCTCATCCTGTGTAAATACATTCAAATAACAGCCTTACCTGAAAATAACTTAATTACCGGATACATTGCCACGAGGAACATTTTACGCCAAGGCAAAGCAAAAAAACAAAGGTGAGGTACAGGTAAGTGCTGCATCTATTTTTTAGTGGGATTAAATTTAGTCTTCAATATTATTTTTTCATTGTTCATACAGTGGTTTGCCATATTATAGAGGCCTACTGGGATAATTAATGAGCATGAGCATGGGTTGATTCTTTTTTTTTTTTGCCACATTAAAATGGTAATTTTTCTTATTTTAATATTAATTTCTATAAAAATAATTTAAAATGTTTTATGTTATTATTTTTAATGACTTTAATACTTCCATAAAATTATATTACCATGTAAAATTTAATTTCCAAGTGCTCAACTTGTCAACTTATACTGCACTTCATGGAAATGTTAAATTATATTATGATTTTACATGCTAATATAATATGGAGGAAAGGCTTAAATGGTGTTGTGACTTTATACGGCTTCATGGCAACATTGTTTATATGGAGTATATGCTGCACTACAAAAGTATTCAGACCTTTAAGTGGTTTTCTTACAAATCCCACTGAAATTAGGTTCTTTGTGATATTTTAATATTTGATAATTGAAACACAACATTTATTTTAATGCAGCATTCTTTCAGGTATTGTGAAATAAGGTGCTTGCAAAAAGATTCAGTCCTGTTGTAGAAGTTGGGGTTACACAGATGAAAACCAATTGCTCTAACAAGGATACAATTGCCTTACAATTGGCCTCCATATGTGAAACATTAAAATAAGTACCATTTCCTGACAACTCCACTGTCAAGCATAATTATTCTGGTTCTGAGGTGAAAATGTGTCCAAAGAATTTTCTGGTCAAGTTGCTTTTTAGTCATAATTCAAAGACGTGTGTAAGTCAAGCCTTGCCACTCCTCAAAAAGAAAGAAAAACACCTATGGTGATGCAGGGCAGATGCTGCTGGGGCTAATCATCAGAGATCAGGTATTTTGTTTAATAGAAGTGGTGCAAATTTTTACCAGGAGAATGATACCAAATGCAGACTCAAATTTACATCGAAATGGCTTGAGAACAAAAAGCTGAATGTTCAGCAAAGGGCCAGTCAAAACCCTAATCTCAGTCCAACTGATGATCTGTGACAGATTTCGAAAATTGCAGTGCATTAGCGTTATCTGACTAACCAGAACAACCTGTGGTGCAAATCTGCATAGACGAATAAGCCAAAATCAAACCTGAACAGTGTGTGCTGAAAGCTGGTCCAAAATATCATATTTGTTAATATTAATAATATAATTGTTTTTTATTTGTTATTATTTAAATTCATTTTTACAATTATTTTCTAAGAAAAAAGTGTTGCAATAGTAATAATAAGCAAAAGTGTCAGTATTTTATATTAATCGTTTCAGATTGTCTAATTAAAATATCAAAGAGATATAAAACTGAATATGTTTATAATGTTCTGTGTTGGTTTTATTTTATTTTTTTGCTAAACTCTGATTCATTCCCTCAGTGAGGTAAGTCAAGAGTGCAGTGCTAGTGTTGGCCTGTCCGGTATGTGCACACAACTTGGATCCAGACTACACACACATACACAAGCACTAACGCAAACTTACAAACACTCATAGGTGGCTCATATACCAACACACTTAGTTGGCCCCTGGCCTCCCCGTGCCCCTTGCCAGAACCCCAATAGCTAACATGTCCCCTAAATCATATCCCTTCCCACATACACACACTGTCTCTCATGCACACAAAACACACATAGTCTTGACTTTAATATGAGATATCCAATCACTCTTAAACCCTGATCCCAAACCCCTCTAAACACAACTTTCCCTCTAAACGTATTTTATTTTGATGTTTTTATGTGCAAAGGGACTCCTGACACATTAACCTCTCCAGGGCATGTCTAACCCTTCTCCATTTCCAAGGGAAACTACACCGTCTGCAAATACACCGTTACCCAATCATCCCTGAAACTAAAGCTAAACTCGAGGTTACAGGACGACACTTAACATTGTGGTTTACAGATTCTGCCGGCTGTTACTGCTGTGGAACAAAGGCGTCACTTTAACAGAAATAGGATATAAAAAAAAAAATGTTGTACTTAGGTATTTTTATTTTATTTTATTTTAATATTTTATTTATTATATACTGGAATAATCACTGAACATGGTTTGATTTTAAATTAATCTCATGAAACTCAGATGTATATTATTGTCTATTCTGTGAATTGTACCATGTCCAATGTCATTATCAGGCATCATTATTTTTATTTTATCATTCTTTATTATTTTAATATTTGTTGTGTGCATATATAAATTATATTATGTTGTCAACTCAGGTTGCACTTTATGAAAATTCTATTTTATTCTAATATTTGATTGCATTCCATTTAACTCTTAATACATCCATTTTCCCCAACTTCACCCTTAGCATATTAATATTTCTCTTCCTTTGTCCACAACTTTTCTTCTTTCTTGTTTATTTTCCTTTTCTCTCATCTTCTCCCCAGCTTCTTTCCGCTTCTCCTCTTTGCAGTATGCCAAAGAAAGTGTGCAAGTTTCAAGGTCAGTGTTATCATAAGCTGAAGAGATCATGTCTGAGACGAGGGGCTCTGTTCCAAGATCCATTCTTTCCTCCTTCAGCTGAGTCACTGTTCTACAAAAGGACGCCCCCTCCAGGACTGATGTGGAAGAGACCTAGGGTAAGAGAAACTGACAGTGAACTGTCGCTTTCCATTTTAAATGTGTTTGTGTTAATAGTTAATTTTGTACATTTTTTGGAGTATATTATCATGTAGATGGCCTTAATGATTTTGTTGGTGCTAAAAGTATAACACCACAATAATGGAAAAACATGTTAAAAGTATTTCCTTTCTTTAAAAGAGTACAGTACATGATGTTACTGTACATATGGTCTGGTGGCAGGCCAGTAGTGTCTGACCCTCTCAGTGAGCAGATCTATCCTGGTGACTCTTGTGATTCTAAATGTGGCTGCACAGTCAGCAGCATAAGAGATATGTTTAATTAAAGGCCTTTCTGACGGCTGCAAGGTGTCGGTAACCTGATTCTTTAAAGAGCGCATGTGTTGTGTGTATGGCTTCAAATGAGGGCGATTACCAACATATTATGCTACATTTACATGTGATATGCTGACAACTCTAATAGACAGTTAAAGCAGCAATATTCTAAAATTTTAAGGAAAATTAAAAAAAACACATTTTGATTTGGAGAGCTACTTTCCTAGTTTGTGCAAAATCATTTTAGTCAGGAAAATAAAATAAAAAAGTGAATTAATTAACATCAGACAAATTATGTCATTACAGCACTATGGTTTTTTTTGTATATGTTTGTTTGAATTTAAAATATTGATGTTTTTATTATTTATTCTGCTTTTTACTTATCTACTTTTGCAAAAAAAAAAAAAAAGATTCATTATTCTGAAATGTTTCTTTAATGAAATGGGTAGATGTAACCTTATACACATACAAATTATTTAAGGGTATTCTGTCTTACACCCAGGAACTGTGTAAAGATCCTCGACTATTTGTGGATGGAATCAGCACAAGGGATCTGCACCAGGGCAGTCTGGGTAACTGCTGGATGGTGGCAGCCACATCATGTTTGGCAGCAGAATCCTCACTCTGGAAGAAGGTCAGAAAATATATGTGTGTGTGAAGAAGTAAATACTTTTATTCAGCAAGGATGCATTAAATTGATCAAAAGTGACAGTTCTGTCAGGACCACTATCGTCAAAGATGATTGACAGTTAGCATACAGTTTGGATTGGATGTATGGTTCTGTTCTGGGCAAGAACTCCCTGCGCATCCACGCAGCCTAGCATGGATGAGAGCAGGGAGAGCAGCGATAACCCCCCCCCAATATTATTTTTTCATTGTTCATACAGTGGTTTGCCATATTATAGAGGCCTACTGGGATAATTAATGAGCATGAGCATGGGTTGATTCTTTTTTTTTTTTGCCACATTAAAATGGTAATTTTTCTTATTTTAATATTAATTTCTATAAAAATAATTTAAAATGTTTTATGTTATTATTTTTAATAACTTGAATACTTCCATAAAATTATATTACCATGTAAAATTTAATTTCCAAGTGCTCAACTTGTCAACTCATACTGCACTTCATGGAAATATTAAATTATATTATGATTTTACATGCTAATATAATATGGAGGAAAGGCTTAAATGGTGTTGTGACTTTATACGGCTTCATGGCAACATTGTTTATATGGAGTATATGCTGCACTACAAAAGTATTCAGACCTTTAAGTGGTTTTCTTACAAATCCCACTGAAATTAGGTTCTTTGTGATATTTTAATATTTGAGAATTGAAACACAACATTTATTTTAATGCAGCATTCTTTCAGGTATTGTGAAATAAGGTGCTTGCAAAAAGATTCAGTCCTGTTGTAGAAGTTGGGGTTACACAGATGAAAACCAATTGCTCTAACAAGGATACAATTGCCTTACAATTGGCCTCCATATGTGAAACATTAAAATAAGTACCATTTCCTGACAACTCCACTGTCAAGCATAATTATTCTGGTTCTGAGGTGAAAATGTGTCCAAAGAATTTTCTGGTCAAGTTGCTTTTTAGTCATAATTCAAAGACGTGTGTAAGTCAAGCCTTGCCACTCCTCAAAAAGAAAGAAAAACACCTATGGTGATGCAGGGCAGATGCTGCTGGGGCTAATCATCAGAGATCAGGTATTTTGTTTAATAGAAGTGGTGCAAATTTTTACCAGGAGAATGATACCAAATGCAGACTCAAATTTACATCGAAATGGCTTGAGAACAAAAAGCTGAATGTTCAGCAAAGGGCCAGTCAAAACCCTAATCTCAGTCCAACTGATGATCTGTGACAGATTTCGAAAATTGCAGTGCATTAGCGTTATCTGACTAACCAGAACAACCTGTGGTGCAAATCTGCATAGACGAATAAGCCAAAATCAAACCTGAACAGTGTGTGCTGAAAGCTGGTCCAAAATATCATATTTGTTAATATTAATAATATAATTGTTTTTTATTTGTTATTATTTAAATTCATTTTTACAATTATTTTCTAAGAAAAAAGTGTTGCAATAGTAATAATAAGCAAAAGTGTCAGTATTTTATATTAATCGTTTCAGATTGTCTAATTAAAATATCAAAGAGATATAAAACTGAATATGTTTATAATGTTCTGTGTTGGTTTTATTTTATTTTTTTGCTAAACTCTGATTCATTCCCTCAGTGAGGTAAGTCAAGAGTGCAGTGCTAGTGTTGGCCTGTCCGGTATGTGCACACAACTTGGATCCAGACTACACACACATACACAAGCACTAACGCAAACTTACAAACACTCATAGGTGGCTCATATACCAACACACTTAGTTGGCCCCTGGCCTCCCCGTGCCCCTTGCCAGAACCCCAATAGCTAACATGTCCCCTAAATCATATCCCTTCCCACATACACACACTGTCTCTCATGCACACAAAACACACATAGTCTTGACTTTAATATGAGATATCCAATCACTCTTAAACCCTGATCCCAAACCCCTCTAAACACAACTTTCCCTCTAAACGTATTTTATTTTGATGTTTTTATGTGCAAAGGGACTCCTGACACATTAACCTCTCCAGGGCATGTCTAACCCTTCTCCATTTCCAAGGGAAACTACACCGTCTGCAAATACACCGTTACCCAATCATCCCTGAAACTAAAGCTAAACTCGAGGTTACAGGACGACACTTAACATTGTGGTTTACAGATTCTGCCGGCTGTTACTGCTGTGGAACAAAGGCGTCACTTTAACAGAAATAGGATATAAAAAAAAAAATGTTGTACTTAGGTATTTTTATTTTATTTTATTTTAATATTTTATTTATTATATACTGGAATAATCACTGAACATGGTTTGATTTTAAATTAATCTCATGAAACTCAGATGTATATTATTGTCTATTCTGTGAATTGTACCATGTCCAATGTCATTATCAGGCATCATTATTTTTATTTTATCATTCTTTATTATTTTAATATTTGTTGTGTGCATATATAAATTATATTATGTTGTCAACTCAGGTTGCACTTTATGAAAATTCTATTTTATTCTAATATTTGATTGCATTCCATTTAACTCTTAATACATCCATTTTCCCCAACTTCACCCTTAGCATATTAATATTTCTCTTCCTTTGTCCACAACTTTTCTTCTTTCTTGTTTATTTTCCTTTTCTCTCATCTTCTCCCCAGCTTCTTTCCGCTTCTCCTCTTTGCAGTATGCCAAAGAAAGTGTGCAAGTTTCAAGGTCAGTGTTATCATAAGCTGAAGAGATCATGTCTGAGACGAGGGGCTCTGTTCCAAGATCCATTCTTTCCTCCTTCAGCTGAGTCACTGTTCTACAAAAGGACGCCCCCTCCAGGACTGATGTGGAAGAGACCTAGGGTAAGAGAAACTGACAGTGAACTGTCGCTTTCCATTTTAAATGTGTTTGTGTTAATAGTTAATTTTGTACATTTTTTGGAGTATATTATCATGTAGATGGCCTTAATGATTTTGTTGGTGCTAAAAGTATAACACCACAATAATGGAAAAACATGTTAAAAGTATTTCCTTTCTTTAAAAGAGTACAGTACATGATGTTACTGTACATATGGTCTGGTGGCAGGCCAGTAGTGTCTGACCCTCTCAGTGAGCAGATCTATCCTGGTGACTCTTGTGATTCTAAATGTGGCTGCACAGTCAGCAGCATAAGAGATATGTTTAATTAAAGGCCTTTCTGACGGCTGCAAGGTGTCGGTAACCTGATTCTTTAAAGAGCGCATGTGTTGTGTGTATGGCTTCAAATGAGGGCGATTACCAACATATTATGCTACATTTACATGTGATATGCTGACAACTCTAATAGACAGTTAAAGCAGCAATATTCTAAAATTTTAAGGAAAATTAAAAAAAACACATTTTGATTTGGAGAGCTACTTTCCTAGTTTGTGCAAAATCATTTTAGTCAGGAAAATAAAATAAAAAAGTGAATTAATTAACATCAGACAAATTATGTCATTACAGCACTATGGTTTTTTTTGTATATGTTTGTTTGAATTTAAAATATTGATGTTTTTATTATTTATTCTGCTTTTTACTTATCTACTTTTGCAAAAAAAAAAAAAAAGATTCATTATTCTGAAATGTTTCTTTAATGAAATGGGTAGATGTAACCTTATACACATACAAATTATTTAAGGGTATTCTGTCTTACACCCAGGAACTGTGTAAAGATCCTCGACTATTTGTGGATGGAATCAGCACAAGGGATCTGCACCAGGGCAGTCTGGGTAACTGCTGGATGGTGGCAGCCACATCATGTTTGGCAGCAGAATCCTCACTCTGGAAGAAGGTCAGAAAATATATGTGTGTGTGAAGAAGTAAATACTTTTATTCAGCAAGGATGCATTAAATTGATCAAAAGTGACAGTTCTGTCAGGACCACTATCGTCAAAGATGATTGACAGTTAGCATACAGTTTGGATTGGATGTATGGTTCTGTTCTGGGCAAGAACTCCCTGCGCATCCACGCAGCCTAGCATGGATGAGAGCAGGGAGAGCAGCGATAACCCCCCCCCCAGGGTAAACAGAACAGATCCAACATAAATGTATTGCAGATATCGTTAAAGTTCAATAATTTTATGTACACGTTTTAGAAATGTGTTTTCAAAGGATAATCAGAAGACTGAATCCTGACTGACAGAGGAGGAGCTGGGGATGGAGAAGGGTAATTAGCTATTGAGCAATGCGAAAACTGCTGATAATACTGAGGGACCTTATATATGAATGCTTAGATAGGTGTTGTATTCCTATAGGTAGATGGGGATCAGCTGAGAGTCAGCTGATGCGAGCTTGACTAACGTGACCTGCCAGAACTAACGCTACGCTTGATTTAAGTTATATTACAAAATATTTATTTTTTAAATAAATCCCATCACGGGAATAAATTACATTTTAAAATATATTAAAATGGTAAAAGAGTTCATTTAAATATAATAATAGCTATTCACAAATAATATTTTCAATATGTTTTTACTGTATTTTTTATCAAATAATTGCAGAAACATTCAAAAATCTTACCAACCCAAACATTTGAATGGTGGTGTATATAGTTTTTACTGATTGAATTTATCATTTATCAAGATTTCACTCTTGTTCTCTCTTTCTCCTTACTTGTTAATTGTCTCTTATTCAGGTGATCCCAGACCATGCTGAACAGGAGTGGCACCCAAAGCGCCCAGATCTGTATGCTGGAATTTTTCACTTCCGTTTCTGGCGACTGGGCCAGTGGACAGATGTCGTGGTCGATGACCGTTTACCAGTCAGTGAGGATGGAGCGCTGCTCTTCTGCCGTTCTGCAACTCCACGGGAATTCTGGAGCGCTTTGTTGGAGAAAGCTTATGCCAAGTGAGATGCTTGTCAAATAAGACAGAATTGTTTCAATGAATTAAAGCTCTTTTATTTAAAAAAAATTATAATTGTGTCTCTCTTTTTGCATTTTTAGGCTAAATGGGTGTTATGAGGCTTTAGAGGGAGGTAATACAGCCGAAGCCCTAGTTGATTTTACTGGTGGCGTCTCTGAACCATTGAATTTGAACCAGGAGGAACTGATCCAGCATGCTGACCAGAGAAAAATGCTGTTCCAGACACTAGCACACGCACATAGCCATAAAGCGCTCATCACCTGTTCCATTCGGGTCAGAAAACAGGACATTTTTTTCTATGTTTTTTTTACAGTCTAAACACCCTGCAAATCAATTAACTAAAGCAAATGCCACATAATAACTGCTCTCTGTGTCCTGATAGGAATAATGATACATTCAAGTCACACAGCTCTGATTTTTACCTCTTTCTTTTGTACACACTTTGTCTCTTTTTGTGTTGCAGCCAGCAGAAGGAGAGCAGGTAGAATCAGTTCTGGACTGTGGACTGATAAAGGGTCATGCATACGGTGTGACTGCATTCAAAAAACTTCGTATGTCAGAGATTCTGAATGGCATGTGTAATGCAACTCGTTTGCACATGGTCCGGATGAGGAACCCTTGGGGCACAGCAGACTGGACAGGAGCGTGGAGTCTTGGGTGAGTTAATGGCTACCTATCTCTCTCAGAAGCACAAAATCACTGAATAATCATGGTTAGCAGACCCCACAATTAGACAATTTAATTGAGTTCTTGGCGTTTCCCATGGTTCTCTTTAAACAGTGCTGCAATCGATTGGTGCACGGTACTTATAAGGTACAAAGAAGAGCAATACCAAGGTTGTGTGTTTGAGCCTCACCTGGAGCATGATTTTAGGAAGACATTCAAGTGGGAAATATATAGATGAATGCAGAAAAGATATAGAAAAGGGCTAATATAGTTGGTCTTTCATGTTGACTCTATACTAGGATAGAGACATTTTTGTAAGTCAAGGGTTAACATAAAAATCAGGTGTAATATTGGCTGGCCATCTTAAAATGAGGTGGACACTCTGTAGGTGCTGATCTTCCAACAATGTGACTTGGAAGTTAAGACTTGTGTATTTAAGCTCCATATTCCAGTAATCGAACATCTTGGATTGGCTTTTCCTATAGTGTTTGCTAATGCATTTTTGCCAATTGCCATCACAGTTCCAGTGGTGCAGTCGGTTAGTGGGCCTCATTTATAAAGTGTGCGTACACACAGATTTGATCTTAGAGTGTACATACACTTAAATCCATGCCAGTGATCATAAAAACGGTCTTTGACGTGGAAAAGTGCTTAGCGTCACGTCAGGGTCTGAGCAGACGTACACACTTTTTCTTGTCAGGTCTGCAGGTTTTTGAAAATGTAATCTGTTCTTGCAGCTCGCTGTTCTAAATTAAAGGATTTGGACGATGTCTGGTGATCTTTTATATGTTAATGACATTAATTAGGAGTTGTGCAGAGAGCTAAACCCTTTAGTTGCGCACAAGTTCAAGATCATTTGCGATTCATAGATTTCACAGAAAGAGAGGCGTACGTGCGTTTTCTGTGCATACGTTCACTTTATGAATCACACGTAGCCTATGCATATTTGAGAGAATTTAGGATGGTTTCTGCGCAACATTTTATAAATGAGGCCCAGTGTGTGGTACTTATAAGGCAGTACAAAGCAGAGCAATGCCGAGGTTGTGAGTTCGAGCCTCACCTGGAGCACAGTTTTAGGATGCAAGAAACGAGATCAAAGACTAACATAAAAGATGTAAACGTCACCATTCCCCTTAGATTCTATACTTGAATAGAGACGTTCCAGTAAAAAAATAATTCAAGGTCTTAATTTAAAGATCAGACTAATATTAGCTGGCAATCTTTAATTGATGTGGACACTTTGTAAGCATATATGCTAATGTTCCAATGAGTGAGATTTGAAAGTTGGGGCTTGTGTTTTCAAGCCTCTTTGGAACAGCAGCTCCAGTGGCGCAATCGGTTAGTGCGTGGTAGTTATAAGGAAATACAATGCAGAACAATGCCGAGGTTGTGAGTTTGAGCCTCACCAGCATGGTTTTAGGATGGAAGAATCATGCTAGAAAAAATGAGATCAACGACTAATGTCAAAAATAAACGACAGTTTTAGGATGCAAGAAACAAGATAAAAAACTAACATAAAAGATAAGTAAATGGCACCATTCCCCTTAGATTCTATACTTAAATAGAGACATTTCAGTAAAACGATATTTCAAGGTCTTAAGTTAAAGATCTCACTAAGATTATCATTAGCGTATCTGCTAATGTTCCAATGAGGGATATTTGGAAGTTGGGACTTGTGTATTAAAGGGTTAGTTCACCCAAAAATGAAAATTAGCTTGTGTTTTACTCACCCTCTAGGCATCCTAGGTGTATATGACTTTCTTCTTTCAGACGAATCCAGTCGGAGTTATATAAAAAATTGTCCTGGCTATTCCAAGCTCTATCATTGCAGTCAGCAGGTGTTACAGTTGAACAGTCCACAAGTCGTCAAATAAAGTGCGCGCATTCATAATAAACGTGCCTCACACCGATGGTTTTAGGATGGAAGAATCATGCTAGAAAATGAGATGAGATCAACGACTAATGTCAAAAATAAACGACAGTTTTAGGATGCAAGAAACAAGATAAAAAAACTAACATAAAAGATAAGTAAATGGCACCATTCCCCTTAGATTCTATACTTAAATAGAGACATTTCAGTAAAACGATATTTCAAGGTCTTAAGTTAAAGATCTCACTAAGATTATCATTAGCGTATCTGCTAATGTTCCAATGAGGGATATTTGGAAGTTGGGACTTGTGTATTAAAGGGTTAGTTCACCCAAAAATGAAAATTAGCTTGTGTTTTACTCACCCTCTAGGCATCCTAGGTGTATATGACTTTCTTCTTTCAGACGAATCCAGTCGGAGTTATATAAAAAATTGGAGTGAGATTTGAAAGTTGGGGCTTGTGTTTTCAAGCCTCTTTGGAACAGCAGCTCCAGTGGCGCAATCGGTTAGTGCGTGGTAGTTATAAGGAAATACAATGCAGAACAATGCCGAGGTTGTGAGTTTGAGCCTCACCAGCATGGTTTTAGGATGGAAGAATCATGCTAGAAAAAATGAGATCAACGACTAATGTCAAAAATAAACGACAGTTTTAGGATGCAAGAAACAAGATAAAAAACTAACATAAAAGATAAGTAAATGGCACCATTCCCCTTAGATTCTATACTTAAATAGAGACATTTCAGTAAAACGATATTTCAAGGTCTTAAGTTAAAGATCTCACTAAGATTAGCTGGCAATCTTTATTTGAAGTGGACACTTAGTAGCGTATCTGCTAATGTTCCAATGAGGGATATTTGGAAGTTGGGACTTGTGTATTAAAGGGTTAGTTCACCCAAAAATGAAAATTAGCTTGTGTTTTACTCACCCTCTAGGCATCCTAGGTGTATATGACTTTCTTCTTTCAGACGAATCCAGTCGGAGTTATATAAAAAATTG
>NW_015538065.1:1223559-1224679 GCF_001515605.1 Sinocyclocheilus anshuiensis
TCATCCTAGGTGTATATGACTTTCTTCTTTCAGACGAATCCAGTCGGAGTTATATTAAAAATTGTCCTGGCTATTCGAAGCTCTATCATTGCAGTCAGCGGGTGTTGCAGTTGAACAGTCCACAAGTCGTCAAATAAAGTGCGCGCATTCATAATAAACGTGCCTCACACCGCTCAGGTGAATAAAGGCCTCCTGTAGTGAATTTATGTGTTTTTGTAAGAAAAATATCCATATTTCAAATGTAATAAACACTTTTTTCTCACTTCTGTTATCTGTCATACGCGGAAGCCGTTCCGGCGGATGACATAGTCATCTCTCGTGCCTCCGTTGGTAAAAAAAATGAGCCAATCACCATCTAGTGTGCACTTTTAGTGCTGAGGAGTGTTGAGAAAAGAACCCTCGCAAGGGAGGCTAGCCTCCCATCTGCTATCAACCAATCACCACCAATCATCATAGAGACGTAAATTACGTGATATTAGCTTGAACGTGTCCCGCTGCGCGCTGCGTTGACCAAGTACTTATGATTGGTAGCGATATTGAATATTTGATCGCCAACAGATTTACCAAGCACCAAGCTAAACAGTATATATATATATATATACAAATTAAAAAAGGTAATTTTTATCTCACATTTCTGTTTTTTCCCCCTGCAATTGCAAGTATATTTAACAACAGAGGGCTTTTTTTTCATAGAATTGAAGGTTAATATCTCGCAATTCTGACTTAATGCAAAAAGGTCAGAACTGTGAGATATTGTAACGTGAGACTCAAACAGAAAATAAGTGTTTGAACCCAGAGCAGTTTATTGACAAAATGATGAGTGCCACTGGCAATACCCAAAGAGGTGAGTATGCAGCGGTAACAATCAGTGCCGAAACGGGGAACAGACAATGAGTGAACTGGTGAATGTCTCTTTTGTAGTGATACAGTTATAAGGTAAGTTTTCTCAGATGCATGATTGCTGAAGTGGATAAGGTGTGGAGCATGAAGAATCCTTTAGCTAGTGATCATGAAATTTGAATTCAGGGGATTGTGATCACTGAGGGAGAGTGGAGGTAGAGCCTGGAGTATCTGTGACAGATTTAACAAAAAACAGAATTATGAGGGGGAAAAAGTCAGA
>NW_015538065.1:1225074-1238115 GCF_001515605.1 Sinocyclocheilus anshuiensis
TTGGGACTTGTGTATTAAAGGGTTAGTTCACCCAAAAATGAAAATTAGCTTGTGTTTTACTCACCCTCTAGGCATCCTAGGTGTATATGACTTTCTTCTTTCAGACGAATCCAGTCGGAGTTATATAAAAAATTGTCCTGGCTATTCCAAGCTCTATCATTGCAGTCAGCAGGTGTTACAGTTGAACAGTCCACAAGTCGTCAAATAAAGTGCGCGCATTCATAATAAACGTGCCTCACACCGCTCAGGTGAATAAAGGCCTCCTGTAGTGAATTTATGTGTTTTTGTAAGAAAAATATCCATATTTCAAATG
This sequence comes from Sinocyclocheilus anshuiensis, assembly GCF_001515605.1. Classification (NCBI taxonomy): domain Eukaryota; kingdom Metazoa; phylum Chordata; class Actinopteri; order Cypriniformes; family Cyprinidae; genus Sinocyclocheilus; species Sinocyclocheilus anshuiensis. The sequence goes on from NW_015538065.1 coordinate 1,225,388, forward strand.
TAATAAACACTTTTTTCTCACTTCTGTTATCTGTCATACGCGGAAGCCGTTCCGGCGGATGACATAGTCATCTCTCGTGCCTCCGTTGGTAAAAAAAATGAGCCAATCACCATCTAGTGTGCACTTTTAGTGCTGAGGAGTGTTGAGAAAAGAACCCTCGCAAGGGAGGCTAGCCTCCCATCTGATATCAACCAATCATCATAGAGACGTAAATTACGTGATATTAGCTTGAACGTGTCCCGCTGCGTTGATAATGTACCAAGTACTTATGATTGGTAGCGATATTGAATATTTGATCGCCAACAGATTTACCAAGCTGTCATTCAAACAGTATATATATATATATACAAATTAAAAAAGGAAAAACACGCCTAACTGGATATAGACTACAGCAGTCGGCTTAATTAAATGGCGGAACAGGCAGCTCTCTTTTAACACAGACTTTTAAGAAGGTATGATTGTTTGCTTCAAGCGATAGGCCAGGTAAGTGAAATTATATTATCTTACTGTATGTGTGTCATTTTCTTTACGCTTTCTGACTAAAAGCAACAAAAAGCCATTTTAAAGTGGTTAAGCAAATAATAATAATAATCTGCAGGGATCCCAGACCAATACAATTAGTGTGCCTCCTCTATTTTAAAACCCACGAGCCGCCACTGATGCCGAGGTTGTGAGTTTGAGCCTCACCTGGAGCCTCACAGTTTTAGATGGAAGAAACATATAGAAAAAATTAGATCAACAACTAATGTCAAAAACATAAACATCACCGTTCATCTCAGATTCTATAATTCAGGTGTTCTTAACTCTGGTCCTCGAGGCCCACTTTCCTGCAGGGGTTAGATTACCTGGATCATGATTTTAAATGGGTGGTCTACCAGGCTTTTTTCAAAGGCTTGATTGTGTTTATGGGGTGCACTGAAACGTGTTCATGATTTGTTTTAAAAAAAAATCGCATTTTTATTATCCTACACCGCTTTTCCATTCTTCTAAAAACTGTCTGTTGACTTCCTGTTTCCTCCCTCAGAAATTCGCAATGGGCTCAGATTGGTTAGCTGGCCCAGTTTATTGTGATTCGCTAACTGCCTAGTGCACGTTGTCCGCTAATGTCTCCCCCTTTCCATTACGGGTAGTTGCATGCGCTTCCGGTGTATCGTAAACAATGGCGTCAATATTGCCTTATCAAAGAGAAGAGAATCGAGCAGAACCTATGCAAGCATGACTCTTAAAGGATGTTTCAGAATGGTATGGGTTTTTTGTTTTGTTTTGTTTTTTTGTAGTTGTCTCATATTTTTTAGATTATTTATGTTATTTGTAAATGCTACTGCTGTTTATGTTATCTTTTGATATACGGTTTTATCCGTACTAAAGCTTTATCCATACTACAACATAAAATGAATGATAGAAACTATTAATGGAAAACACATTAACAAAGAATAAAACATACTTACAGGTTGTGGCCCATAAACAATAGCTTCTGCTTTTAAAGTTTGAACTGCTCCATCTTTGAGGACAAGCTTTTGGGCGAATCCGGCATTGAATTCGCATAGATTGAGGAAGCTGCCCTCTGTAAAATTTAGGATTTTACTTGGATGGCAGGGATTTTACTTGGAAAATTTTACTTGGAGGGCAGGGATTTTACTTGGAAAATTTTACTTGGAGGGCAGGGATTTTACTTGGAAAATTTTACTTGGAGGGCAGGGATTTTACTTGGAAAATTTTACTTGGAGGGCAGGGATTTTACTTGGAAAATTTTACTTGGAGGGCAGGGATTTTACTTGGAAAATTTTACTTGGAGGGCAGGGATTTTACTTGGAAAATTTAGGAGCTATATTTGGATTATAATTTTCAGGAACCCCACCTCCTCTGTTGTGTGCTCTGGGTGGCAGGGTTTATGTAAATTTCAGGGTCTGTGATGTCACTAACCCAGGAAGTTGCTCATTGTAGTCCCTACCAGCTGTTTGTTGTAGGCCTTAAAAAGCGAATTCTGTAAAAGACAATTTCTCCCTTTGCATTGAACTTTGAGCGTCGCAACTTTGCAGATGTTGTTTATGCTCAAAGCCATATTATACACTAACTAAAATGTAAAAAGGTGAAATTGTAATCTAAGACCCTTTTAAGATTCATAAGTCATTCAAGCTGGAAAACAAATTAAGGGCTAACGTAATTCACCTTTCATGTTGAATATGACATTCCAGCTGAAAAGGTGTTTCGAAGTGAAAGGCTGTCCATCTTCAGATGAGACTGACACTTTGTAGCATAGGTGCTAGCTAATCTTCCAATGTGTGACTTGGAAGCTGGAATTTGTGTATTCAATTTTCATAGCCTGTTTCTGTAATTGAACATTTTGAGTTGGATTTCCCTATAGGGTCTGGTAATACGTGTTTGAGTCAACAGCTCCAGTGGTGCAATCGGTTAGTGTGCGGTTCTTCTAAGACAGTACAAAGCAGAGTGATGCTGAGGTTGTGAGTTTGAGCCTCACCTGGAGCATGGTTTTAGGATCTATGAAACATGCTAGTAGAAATGAGATCAAAGACTAACATAAAAGACTTAAAGGTCCCATGGCATGAAAATTTCACTTTATGAGGTTTTTTAACATTAATATGAGTTCCCCTAGCCTGCCTATGGTCCCCCAGTGGCTAGAAATGGCGATAGGTGTAAACCGAGCCCTGGGTATCCTGCTTTGCCTTTGAGAAAATGAAAGCTCAGATGGCCCAATCTGGAATCTTCCCTTTATGTCGTCATACGGGGAAAGGTTACCTCCCCTTTCTCTGCTTTGCCCGCCCAGAGAATTTGGCCTGCCCATGAGAAAATGAGCTACTACCGTGCGAGGCGAGCGCAATATTTTTTTTTCCTCGAGAGACATCATGGCTTGCAAACGAGCGAAGCATGGCAGTTGCCCCGCCTCTCTCCTCCTCATTAGCATTTAAAGCTACAGACACAGAAATGGCACGTCCTAAGGAAAGCTCATTGTGGGACTGGCTCGTAGTGGCTGAAATTCTGCACCAAGGCTGAATTTCGGGAAAGAGACTTCAGATACAGTACTAGGGACCACTTAGGCCTATATAAAAGCATCCAAAAAGCAGCATGTCATAGGACCTTTAACGCTGAGTTCACACTGCACGATTTCCAAAGTTGTCGGGTCAACGTTGTTTTCACACTGCACGACTATCTGGCGTACCATTCAGTTGCTGCTGTTTTTACATTACACGATGGATCGGCGACAGAAGGTTACACACTGCATGACTTTACAATAGGAAGAATCATGACAACTCTGTCTGGTCCACAAACTACGTTTCATATAACTCCTCCCCAAACTTCCCGCTGCCTGGTATCTTGCTCTCTCGTTGGCTGTAGGTCTTCGCCGATGTCTTTTTCAGTCGCAACTCATATAATTGTTATCATTTGTCAGATGGCATGTCAATCAAACTCCCTGAAGGGTCAATTGACAGTCAGCGTGTGGTATGTTAATGTGGTGTGTATGTTAATGCCCCTATAAATGAGACCTGGAGATTCGGCTTTATATTTGTCATTTTTCTCATGTTGTTCTTTGACACCAGCTCCAGTGGTGCAGTTGGTCAATGTGCAGTATTAAAAGGCAGGACAATGGTGAGGTTGTGAGTTTGAGCATCACATGGGGCACAGTTTTAAGATGAAAGAGACATTCTAGTAAGTAAAGAGTTCAGGATCTAATCTGAAAAACCAGTGTAACATTGGTTGACCCTCTTCAATTGAGGTAGAAAAGCTGTAGTGCTCTTTGAGAGAGACTTTTTGCCAAATTTGATAACTCGGACAAACTATGACATGGAAAGTGTTTGAAATTTAAAGCTTGTAAAGCTGGTTCCTTTTCAGTTCTCCTCAGTGGCAGCAGCTAAGCCGCAGAGAACGGGAGAAGATGGGCCTTGTTGTCCGAGATGTTGGAGAGTTTTGGTAATGTAAATTTTCAGTGACATGAATGTGTAATTGGCAAAAAAATGGAGTACATGGACATCATTCTTTTGAGAAACATGTTTTAACCCAGTATTGTAAATTTATAATTTTCCTTAGGATGGAGTTTGAGGACTTCTGCCGATACTTCACAGACATGGTGGTTTGCAGGTTGGCGGAAAAATCCCTCCTCTGGCCACAGACCCACTGGAGGGAGGTGTGCTGCCAGGGTGCTTGGACCTATGCATCTGGGATCCAACCTCCTCCCTCATCTTCTTGTCATCTAAACATCAAGAACCAGAGGCCTTCAACCGGGCTCCAATGGTCCAAACAAAGGCCAGCTCAAAGACGAGACAAAAAGGAACAAAGACTGAGTGAAAGGCAGAAGGAGGGACAAATCCAAGGACAAAAACAGAAAAAGAAAGAAGAAGTAAAACCAAAGCAAATTAAGGGGAGAAGGGAGCATGTGAAAAAACAGGCAGAAGGCACGGAGATGAGATGGGAGAGGCAAATTGACAGAAGAAGTCGATGTGGAGGATGTATCAATCACAGAGACACATTTCTATACAACCCACAGGTACACCCATCACTCTGGGAATTTCCAAACTAAAAATGATATTGAAGCATAAATTATATGGTTAAGGTTAGTTCAAAATCCTTATTTTATCTCTAGCTCTCTTAATCATATGTTCCCTAATTTTACATTCAGATGTTTGTCATTCACTTAATTTCTTAGTTCCTTTTTGAACTGACTGGAGATGGGGCAGAGGTGTTGATATGTTTGCAACAGGAGGACAGGAGGATGAAAAGGAGGGAGGGAAGTGGGGAGAACTTACCAATCGGCTTTGAGGTTCTAAGGGTAAGTGACTGACTACATTTTTAGACATTGTCAGATTTTGACTGAGGCTGTTTAATTTATGTGGGCTGTGGGGGTGGTTTATTTATTTTTTATTACAAGTTCTATGCAATCTATGCAATATCACACAAGCAACAGCGGTGTTGCTCCAAATATTAGGTGATATTTATGACTGTGAATATGATATTGTTTTCATACATAAGTTGAATAAACAAAACTTAATACTGAGTAATTTATATTTAAATATTTGGTGATCCCGAGTCTGAATGAGTGTTTTGGAATGAATTGCTTGAGTGAATAGTCACTTGTCGTCAATGTGTCAGACTTGACCGTCTGTAGCCGGGATCGCTAGATCGGTCGGCACCGGACCGCGAATTTAACCAGCCGTAACAACCGAACCCCGGGGGCTATCCACGCGGGGGGGGGCTCATTCGAAAGCGGGCCTCTAGACGTACACTCGATTCGCATTCGAGAGGGTTCCTCGAGCTGAAGGGATCCCACGAATTTGGTGCGGATTCGCCGCACCGTTATATGGCCGTTCAAAGTTTCAATGGTTTTCCATAGACTTACGCTTTAAAGCGTTTCATCCAGGTCGCCAGTAGCAAACAATGGAGCGCGCTCTGCTGGACAAACTAAGTAATTACACCATTTCAAGCATTTTATCTGCGTTATATGTTCTGTAAAAAAAAATTTCATATCGGCGGCATATTCGCCGATACCGATATATCGGCGACAGGCTCATATCGGCCGATAATATCGGCAAAACGATATATCGGTCGGGCTCTAGTTAGCAGTTCAGATATTCAACGTATAAAATCATATTTGTAGCCCCATAAAGTACAACAAAGCACATGTATATCATTTGTAAGTACGACTGTGCCTAATATTCAAAGTTTCATTAAAGGGATAGTCACCCAAAAATATAAATGCTGTCATTTACTCATCCTAAAGTTGTTCCAAACGCATATGGGTGAGCACAAAGAAGATACTTTGAAGAAAGTTGGTAGCCAAACAGTTGACGGTAGCCATTGACTTTCATAGTATAGAAAAAAATACTATGGAATTCAATGGCTATACTATCAAATGTTTGCTCACTCACTTTCTTCAGAATACTTTCTTTTGTGCTCAACAGAAAAAGAAATGTATACAGGTTTGGAACAACTTGAGGGCGAGTAAATGATGACAGCATTTTCATTTTATGGTGAACTATCCCTTTAAGTGACAGCTTTGGATCAGTCAGAAACTGGATCAGTCCTGCTTTGACTGTTAGCAGACAAGTATTTTATTTGTTTCAGCTGATTATGCCTTTAATTTTCATCTTTCCTTCTGTATGTGTGTATATATATATATATCAGCTCCTGATGTATATGCTGTCATCCGTTGCGAGGAAGACTCTGTAAGGACTACAATTTTTAAAAAAGATGGAAGTCCTGAATTCAACACCAAGGCCATCTTTTATAACAGGAACCCAAAGTCCAAAATATCCATTGAGGTTAGAGGCTACTGCACTGTATTTTGTGAAGGCTGACTTTTGGCACGGTTTCTTATAAATGAATGAATGAAATCAGTTTTGCCGATGTTTGTGTTATTCTGTGTATTTGTTTGTGCGCAGCTGTGGAAAAGAGGTTTGCTGTTGGACACATTCCTGGGTGGAGCACAAATTCAGACAGGAGGACATGAGCGCTGTCAAAACAGAGTGATTGACTTGCATGGTGGCCAATCGCGAGGCTGTGTTTTTATAGAGACTTCCTCCAGCCAGTCCCTGACAGACCTGTGAATGGACTGAACATCAGAAACAACTACATTTCTGCCATGCTTCAGCAAATTAACCCGTAAACTGCCAAAAAATGTGCACAGCTAAAATCATATGATTTTTATCATCTATATTTCATTAATTTACATAGAAATGATTTACGTAAAAAATGAAAAGAGAGTGAAAATTATTTCAAAGCACCTGTCAGATCTAACCTGAGATTTGTTCCACTGTGTCCCCTTACCAAAAAGTAGTATACTTCAAGTTTATTTTATTAAGTATACTTAAGTAAAGTTCAAGTATATTTTTAAGTATACTTTATGTAGTAAGTATACAAATATCAGTGTACTAGTAGTATACTTGTAAGTGTACTATTTCAATACTCCTTGGGACTAAATTGGCCCACTTTCTAGTATATAAAAGTATACTTTTAAGTATAACAGTAGTAAACTTTGAGTACACAACTATGCTTTTAGTTTGTACTGCAACTATACTAAAAGTGAACTAATAGGTATACTGATAGTTTACTAATTAAATACATGTAGCATTTTTAGTACACTTTGAAGTATAGTCTCAGTAAACTACTAGTTTAGTAGTTTTATACTGCAAGTATACTCGTAAGTTTTCTTTAAGTTTCTAATTTGTATCCCTCTTTAGGTATTAATTTGTATATATTTTGTTATGAATATCTGAACATACAAAACATCAAAAGAAAGAACAGGGTATCTGCTTGTAAATAAAAACATTTTATTCTAGCTTCATGCATTCTTTTTTTAAACACTTGAAGCTGGGTAAGTTTTATAAATAAAAAAATAAACAAGATTTGAACAAAAAGCTGAAAAATGACTATTATTTGGATTCAGAATGATAATCAAAACGTAGATGGAGTTGATCAACACCCCAAAGCTTGACAGTCATTATTACCTTTTCATTGGTCGACATTTTATTCCATAACGTTACACAGTTTTGATGCTGTTTTATGTCTGATGATCATGTTAGAATACATGTGGTAGCATCTCTTGTTTCGGTTTCTTCTTCTCTTGTGTGGTTTTTTTTTGGAAATTCTGTACAGAAGATGTGTAATAGCGCCCCCTACCGTATAACAATGAAAACATTCTCGGAGCACAAGTATAGCTGAAATATATTTAGACTTTTTCTAAATATAAGTCAAGTATACTTAAATGTCATTTTAAGTATATTTCTGAGAAGTACATAAAGCCCATGTCTGAGAAGTACATAAAAATTCGACTGAAAGTATACTTTCCTATTTTTAGTTTAAAAGAAGTATACTAATAGCACACTTGAATAAACTTATTTTTCATAAGGGTCTTCCTGTTTTTTCCCTTCTGATTTTCATCTCAGGGACAATAACTCCAGCCTACTGAATTCACTGCAGCATAATGCATTTTTGTGATGCTCTTTGCACACAGCAAGAACTGGTTTATCTTGAAATGTTACCGTTTTGAAACCTTCTGAAACCAAGTGCACAAAACTTTTCATGGCTGTTTCTGATCCAGGAGTGTGTCAGATAAAGACTTTCCCGAACCACACAGGTGAAAATGCATGGTTTTACTGTATATCAGTAAGTGGATTCTAATACACTGATTCACATAGTCAACAGAATGCAAAACTCTGCATTTCAGAACTGTGACCTTTAATAAATGCACAAAGAATGCTTCTTTTGGAAACAGGTCATGCGTATCCCTGAGTAATATTGTTTGCTTTGCGTAGGCATCATGGATCTAAAGCAAACATAGAATTACATGTGAGATCTTCTCCAGTATCTAAAGCATCTTGCTCTAGCATGTATTGTGCAAACCAGGGATTTTTACACTTTCACTTTGCACTTAGTGAACATAACAGGCATATTTGCTCAAAAGTAACCTTATGGCTGTTTCTATTTCAGGGATGGTTATTCGCATTGCTCAAATTACAATAGGTGTGTTGCAGTGAATCTGAAAGTGGCAATAGCTATTCTTCTGCTTTTATCTTCCATTATTTAAACTGCTCTTACGTTGCCTGCCATCACAGGTGCAGTATATCTGCAAGACTGTCCCCAGCAGCACTATATTCCAGTGTATGTGCTGGTCTGTGGAGTGTTTAGTGTATTTCTAGACTTGCTGTCGTGTCTGCCCTGTGCCAGGGAGACGGAGAAGGGAAGTCATACTGCACTTAGCCGTATCCGCGCTGTGTCGAATGCTCTGGTTTCTGCCTTCTTGTTCTGCTGAATGATCAGTGGTAAGATACAGCGGTGTATGTGGGAAGAAGATGTCATTTAGTGTGTTACAGGTCTCCGACAGCTTCTGTGCATTGTTCTGTTAATCCATTACCATGCTACTTGCCAAGAAAACAGCAGATTTTCACTGTAATTGCCGTGACATTTTAGACATGACATTCAATGGATATGATTTTGAATGAGATTTTTCTTATTTTGAATTCTAGACACATGAGAATATTTTTTATTGCGTGTGGTATATTTTATAGTTTATCATAATGAATTTAAATAGAGATTTTCTATTTATATTTATTTCTATTTAATTGATTTAATATTTGTTTTTGTATCTGTACTTCTATTTGTGGATTTAAAAAAAATCACTAAAAAGCAACCTTGCTGATCACCAGTAAAGCATTATTACTGTAAGCTTGTTTTGTCTCATTCTGTAGGCCATCTTCATGGATCTTAATAATAGGGTTATTGATGGTTTTGTGTGATAAACTCAAACTGAAAAAGTGCCTCTGTGTTTTTTTTAAACATTCTTTAAAATATCTTTTTAACAGTTTTGCAAGTAAATTTGTTATTACATGAATTTTTGATGATGTTATTGCGAAATGCTAATTATGAAAATGACTGTACTTGTCATATCTGCTAGTCAAAAATGTGCACGAACATTTTTTTCATCATCTAGATTTTATTTCCTTGAACAAAACTAAACCTAGTTTTATCAAGAATGCAAAATGAAAAGCACTAATGAAAATAAGCACCTGTCAGACCTTGACAGAGATTTTTTTCAGCTGTGTCTTCCAACAGAAGTTCATGAATGTAAATATAGGGGATTTGTTCTGAGGGATAATAACTCCAGCCTATTAAATTCATTGCAGCACGATGCATGTTTGTGATATTGTTTGTACACCGCAAGAACAGGTTTATCTTGAAATGCTATGGTCGTGAGGTGAGTGATGCAGCCTTCTAAAAAAGTGAGCGCACAACCCATGAAAAATCATTTCAGGCTGTTTCTGATCCCGTAGTGTGAGAAGAACTAGGTAAGTATGTTTGTGCAGTTTGACATATGGGAAGGCAGTTTTACTCTGATATATCTTTAAGAGTATTATTATTCACAGATGTACATAATCAGTAGAATCCAATGCAGTTACAAAATCAGTTTTTAATGAAGTTACATTTCCCTGGGTTGTTGTGATGTTTGTATGCTTTTGCATAGGCACCATGGATCCAAAGCAAATGTGGAATCATGTGAAATCTCCTCCAATAACTAGTATAACTTGCCTTGGTATGGGAGTTTTACACCATAATCATTGTTACTTTTGTACTTAATGAACATAAAGTGTATTGACTCAAGTAATTTTTTTTTGACTGATTTGTATTTCAGTGATTACAAAACTGCTATTCCTGGCTCTTCCCATTGCTCAGATTGCAATAGGTGCGTTACAGTGAATGTATGTACTGTAGTTATTCCTCTGCTTTTACATTCCATTATTTAAGTGCTCTTATGTTGCCTACCATCACAGGTGCAGTGTATCTGCAAGACTGTCCCCGGCAGCACTATATCCCAGTGTACGTGCTGGTTTGTGGAGTGTTTAGTGTATTTCTGGCCTTGCTGACTTGTCTGCCCTGCGCCAGGGAGACGGAGGAGGGAGGTCAAACCACTCTCAGCCGTACCTTCAATGTGTGGAATTCTCTAGTTTCTACCTTCTTGTTCTGTTGGATGATCTGTGGTAAGATACAATGGTGTATGTGGGAGGAAGAGGTCATTTAATGTGTTCATAGGTCTCTGGCAGATTCTGTGCATTGTTTGGTTAATCCATTACAAAGTCACTTGCCAAACAAACAGCAGGTTTTCATTTTGGAATGCTTAGAAGTTGTGAATGGAAAACACTGTCAACATGTTTTTGTGTGTGGGTCTGCCTGAAATTTGGGTGTGAATATGAACTGTTATTTAGTAATATAGCTAAGACAATGGCTGTTTAATATGGAACTAGAAAAACATTTCACAGATTTCATTTTGAAATTTAGTAACAATATGCCATTTACTTTATGCTATTTGTTTCATGAACTTTAATTTTTGAACAGCAGACTTTAACAATTAATACAAATTAACTTCACTTTTAATTAAACGCAAAGTAAATACAAATTAAATGTGAATGCATGTTTTTAAAGTAATCAAGTCAAGACACTTTTATTAATTTAGCACTTTATACATTAGAGATATTTCAAAGCAGCTTCACAGTATTAAAGGCATAGTTCACACAAAAATGAGAATTCTGTCATTAATTACTCACCCTCATGTCGTTCCAAACCCATAAGACCTTCGTTCATCTTCTGAACACAAATTAAGATATTTTTTTATGAAATCCGAGAGCTTTCTGACCCTGTATAGACAGCAACACAACTGACACATAGTAAGGACATTGTTAAAATAGTCTGTGACATTAGTGGTTCAACCACAATTTTATAATATTACAAAATACTTTTTGTGTAGAAAGAAAACAAAAATCATAAGCTTATTCAACAATTTGTTCTCTTCCGTGTCAGTTTTTGACGTGCGTTCATGAGAGTACCACAACGCATTCTTGTGGTGCTGCTGACACAGGAACCAGCGTTCAGTTGCATTGTTGTATATGCAGGGTCAGAAAACTCAAATTTCTTCAAAAATATCGTCATTTGTGTTCCCAAGATGAACGAAGGTCTTACTGGTTTGGAACGACTTGACGGTGAGTAATTAATGACAGAATTTTTGGGAGAACTGTCCCATTAAACAGGGAAGTAACAGAATCAGTGATGCCAACTTCAAATGATAATCTGAAATAAATTCTATTTAGGAAATAAATGTTTCATTTATTTATTTTTTATTTATAGGCAGTGTGTGGATTTACTCTATTTATCCTCCTAACTACAACCAAGCCGTGGCTGGAGATGCCTACTGCAATAAGACCCTCTACCTGTTTGCATTCTGGACCACCACACTGGGATACATTCTGTTAGGTCTGGCACTGTTGTTTGGATGCTGTGTTTGTATCTGTGCTTGCATTTGTGGATTAGCAAAGGAGTAGCAAAATTCTGTGGGCCACCTTAATTTATCTTGATGACGGGGTTTTGATGGTTTGTGTGATAAATTCACAAAACCAAATGTATGTAAAAATATTGTGTTTAAAAGTTTTGGTAGCATTTTGAGCACTGAAAGTAAAGAGAAGTGATATTATTGTCTTTTTTTTCTTAATTTATCTTGATGACAGGGTTTTGATGGTTTGTGTGATAAATTCACAAAACCAAATGTATGTAAAAATATTGTGTTTAAAAGTTTTGGTAGCATTTTGAGCATTGAAAGTAAAGAGAAGTGATATTATTGTCTTTTTTTTTTTTTTTTGGCTAACAATGAAAATTAAATCGTAATAATAAAATTAAATTAGCCACCCACTCAATGTTTTTGTTATTCTGTTCAATTGCACACACATAAATAAAGAAAGAAAGAAAGAAAGAAAGAAATAAGAGGAGAGACAGAGTGGTTAAGAAAACATTACAGTTGATTAAAGGCACAATATGTAAGTTTTCCCCGCTAGAGGGTGCATATTCAAAACAAACAAAGAAACAAAGGCGTAGTTTGATGACGCCGTGACTGAGGCCTTGTCCACATGTACACGGGTATTTTTATAAACGGAGTTTTTCCTTCTTCCATTTTAAAAAAAATCTCCGTCCACATGAAAACGCAAATGCATGCTATGAAGCACTGTCAAGAGCATGCCAAACCAATATAATATATATATATAATATATATAATCTATACCGTAAAGCTATGTTGGTCAATCAGAAGCCTGAAAAAGTCTCCAGTAGGCGGAGATAACAGCGCAGGCGCCGATGTCACAAGCCAAAAACGAACGGTTTCGCTGTCTACACGCTAACACTGCAACCGGAGTTTTTGAAAATCTTCACCCTGGCAGGCGTTTTCAAAAATGTTCGGTTTC
>NW_015538065.1:1238407-1238633 GCF_001515605.1 Sinocyclocheilus anshuiensis
AGACAAAACCAAATTAAACCCTGCGGCTCATGACGATACATTGAGTTCTTAAGACATGAAACGATCGGTCTGTGCAAGAAACTGAACAGTATTTATATCGTTTTTTACCTCTGATGCACTGCAATATCTGAACTGTCCTGAGCGCGTCCTCGACAGCCGGTGTGTGACGTGTCTTCTTCTTGCTTTACGGCGGATTGCAGACTTATAAGTGCATTAACCGCACCTA
>NW_015538065.1:1238783-1248932 GCF_001515605.1 Sinocyclocheilus anshuiensis
TTTTATTATGCCACAGTCGACCGCTTCCGCTCCTTCCGGTCGTGAGTATGTGGGGTAAAGCAGCGCTGTTTTATCATACTAGATACATTTGAAAGTTTGGTTATAATGCTACTCTGTGCGGTCGTCACCTGTCTAATAAAACGCACAACATATTAAAGCGTCTTTGGTGTTTCCATGTTTTCTACAAAACAAAACCGGAAATCGAGGGGTTATGACGTCATTGGCAGGCGACACAATGACACTATGGACACGGTCCGCATCACTAGTTAAAATTGCTTATTTCTCTGGATTTAAACATTCTTCGAAACATTTGGGATAATGTAAGTACACAAGTCAGCAAAATATATAGCACTGTTCTAGTAGTTTTTGGATATTTTAATAAAAAAATCTTACATATTGTGCCTTTAAATCCAGTGTATAGGACTAAGAAAAATGTGTGCATTGCAGTTTTGGTTGGACAGTTAGGACCCACGTGCAGAGCTTTATTTTGCATAAAAGAATCCAGTCACTTTTGTCAACTGGAATTAGTAGACATTATCAAACCAATAAACAAAGGGTCAGAACCGCATTACAAACATTACAAAAATACTCTAGCAGCTTTTTAAAACAACTGAACGGGGAATGAATAACAGGTGAACTTAGTGATGTACAAAGAAACAGTCGAGAATACAAGGATACAGTGACCTCTGGCGTTCAAGCAGTGACATGACGGCCTCCATTGCTACGCACGAGGAGGTTAAACGGTCCAATTTTGTAGAGTAGAAAATAAAATATATCCCTGACCACGTTTTAGCTCGTAACTAACAGTATAATAAAGCCAAACAATTATTATACTCAAGAGGTTACTGACAGGAACATTGCTACATAGTGATAAAAATAGATGATACAATATTATAAATGTGTGATTGTTTAAGATGTTGAGTAAGGGTCATATAAGACAATATTGTGTTATATGCAAGATGTAGACGTGCTTCCAGCCTGTAATGTCATTTCTCAGACAAACTGAGGAGAAAGCAGAAGAATAGACTTGCAAAAAAGATTTGCGCAAGTTGAAAAAGCAGAACACTTAGGCCTACATTTCCGTTCAAAAGTTTGGTGTCATTAAGATTTGTAAGTCTTTAATGCAAACCAATACAAAGCAGTATATTGTGAAATACTATCACAATTTAAACTAACATTTTTAAAATTATTATTAATTTATTTTCAAATGTAATGTATTCCCGTAATGAAATTCAAATCTTATTTTTCAGCAGCCATGCATTACTCAAGTCTCCAGTATCACATGATCCTTCAGAAATCATTAATCAAAGCCATTGAAAACGGTTTTCACGGTGAGTGTGTGTGTGTGTGTGTGTGTGTGTGTGTGTGTACAGGTTTATATATCCTGGTGGGGACTTAAACCTGACTACACACAGACTCATGGGGACTCGTGTCACGGTGGGGACCTAAATTGTGGTCCCCACGGGTACAAAAGCTTATAAATCATACAGAATGAAGTTTTTTGAAAATCTAAAAATGCAGAAAGTTTCCTGTGAGGGGTAGGTTTAGGGGTAGGGTTGGTGTAGGGCAATAGAAAATACTGTCTGTACATTAGAAAAACCCTTACGCCTATGGAGAGTCCTCACAAGGATAGCTGACCAGACGTGTGTGTGTGTTTTAACGGTTCTGATAATATACCGATTTTGTTTTTGTTTTTTTATGTTCTTTTTTAATAAATAGAACATTCAAAAGAACAGCATTTATTTGAAATGGAAATCTTTTTCTGTCACTTTTGAGCATTTTAATGTGTCCTCGTTTAATAATTTAATATAATTATAAAACAATACGTAGGCTATATTGTAAAGATGTGTAAATTGTAAAGTTTCTTTTGAGGTCCTGTTACACTCACACAGTGATCTCACTGAAGTTCTGGTTAAGGTTAATCAGTAGGCTAATGAAATGTTTCCTTTCTCTTTAATATGACCGCTTCATACTGGAAAGGTGTGGCTCACTGCAGAAACATTTTGAAATACTGGAAATTCTAATAAGACAGATAAGAGAAGAATTTTGTTATTTTCTTCATATAGTTATTAGGTGAGGACTAGAGCACACTACAGTTCTGCTGTTTAAAGCCTGATAGGAGACGCAAGAGGACACCTTTCCTAACATTTAAGCTGGGGTGAGATATTTACTTTTAATGATCATGTACATAAAACGTATCCTTAGATCCATGTATTCCATTTTAATGATGTACTTGGTTAATGTCTAATGATATCTTATTTGTTTTCTCATTTTTGAACTTAAGAAAGAAAGAAAGTAATCGCACATTGTCAGCAACTATCCTGAGAATGGACGATTCAAAGCCATCAGCATTTTTGACATCACTGTTTGGTAAGAACTAGCCTATTAACAATCTTGTTTTAGAATACGTTGCTTTTGTAATCTGTGTTAAACTAACATAGTCTAAATGATGTCCAAATGTCCTATAGTTTTAGTGAATACTTGGCAAAGTACGAATGTGACAGTATTCTTGTCTGAGCAGTCTGTTTATTTTTCAGTGATACTGGCTGTTGTTGTACTGGGGGTTATAATTGCTGCCATTGGAATTGGTAAATCAAGCATTTTTACCTCATCATTCACAAATAATGTGGACTTAATAACATATTCCAGTATAATATTGAGAGAAACATTCACATACTTTGTACAGTCAGCAAACACACTCCTCTACACAAACACAAACGCCGCTGAATTTTATTTGTTTGAATTTTTTAGGGGCCTACACTCTGAGGGACTGCCCTGTCCAGCCCTACATCCCAATCTACCTTATAGTATTTGGTGTATTTGTTTTGCTTGTTCTGATAGTGAGCCTGGGCTTATTGTGTGGTACACTTGCAAAAGACACCTATGAATTGCTGCTGCTATCTATGCTGATTATCTCCGTCAGTGCCATCCTCTTCCTATTTGTTGTTTGCTGGTTCATCACAGGTGAGTGAATTTGTCAAACAGGAGTTACAGAAGGAGGGGTGAAGATATTTGATTTTATTGAATATGCAAAAGAAGGTTAAACATTCTCTGCAGATAAAAAATTAAAGGTGAAGCATAATGTTGTGACAGGCTGAAGAATGTGGGGCTGTAAAGTCATAATTCACCACTGGTAAGATGGGGCTTTAATAAAAGTTGTCTGTCTATGCAGTAGAAACACTTTTTTGAATTGGTGTTACATTAGAGAAAACAGGGGAAAAGGGCTGTAGTGAAAATAGGTACACTGTAAAAAAATAAATCCGTAAAATAGCAGAAAAAGTACTGGCAGTTCATTACACAGGACGTTATCCATTAATTTTACGGACATTTCTGTTAACACTAAAACACAATGCAATGAAGTGTAAAATTCAAAATACTGGTAAAACACCTGTAAAAAATAAATATGGAAAAATTCCTTCAAATTATACAGGATATTGTACCATATTTTTACATATTTTTGTAGAGTGTAGGAAAACTTCAACACCCATAATGCACTGGGCTCGATCACGTGAGCAGGGAAAACAAAAATGCAGAAGTACAATCTGTAGTTTTTACAAAAGTCCAGAAGATATCACTGAAAAATAATGCACTTTGTCCATTTACTTATACTACATTGTAACAATACAAAGCTGGTTGAAAATTGGTGAACTTACCCTTTAAATTAAATATTGTGAAAATATTTGCTAAAAATAAAAAAGTTGAAAATTTCTATCGTTGTTTACATTTCACAGATATCAAAGGAATATTTAACTCAACTAAAATGTTTTCTCTGTGTATTGCAGGGAGTGTCTGGATATATTCTGTACATCCTCCCAGTTATGACCCAACAAATGAAGAGAACTACTGCAACAAAACTCTGTATCTCTTTGCATTCTGGTTGAATACAGTCTGTTACGGCTGTCTGGCTGTCTTGCTGCTTTGTAGTGGATTTTTAGTGCTTTATATATGTGTACAAAATACTTGTCAAAGACCACAGTCATTGGCTTCAAACTCTCAGCAACAAACATAGGATGTTTCACAATGTATCATGATTTTATATTTAGCAGTTGCTTTTATTAAAACCACAATGTAATCATACATTTGATCAATATGTGCCCTAAGAATCAAATTCATGACCTTGACATTATATATCCTATTTTCTACCAGTATAGGGCTACAGAAAAGCACATTTTTAGG
This sequence comes from Sinocyclocheilus anshuiensis, assembly GCF_001515605.1. NCBI lineage: Eukaryota > Metazoa > Chordata > Actinopteri > Cypriniformes > Cyprinidae > Sinocyclocheilus > Sinocyclocheilus anshuiensis. The sequence goes on from NW_015538065.1 coordinate 1,242,960, forward strand.
GTGAACTGATCTGATGTGATCTGTATAGTGATATATTACATTGTTCAAAATCAAGGCCTGGACTTGAAGGTAATGCACAGCTTAATTTGAAAAATATCAATATAAATAAAATATATACTGCCACCGCAGTGTATAAAAGTCATACTATTCAGATTTTGTTAACTGAAAATGTTTATATAAAGGCAAAAAGGTGGTTGTTATTTTTCAGTTTGGGTTTGCAATAACAGTTTCTCAACATTTCACCAAAGGAAGTGTTTTAATGCTACTGGCTGAGTCTGATGACCACAGAACTGTGAAAACATACTGGCTGACTCAGAGCAGCTCTGTCCGGTTTAACTTGAATATACTATTCACATCTTCATAACGAAGCTAATTTTGGGGGTCCTCCTCATATTTGAAAGTCTATGAGGCAAATTAATAAGAGAGAATTCACATTTGTATGGACTTTTTAAGAAATCGTTGAAGATGGAGACTATTGAGACGGCTGCCAGAAAATCTTTCATTGGTAAGAATATTAAGAAATTATGTTGTTGTTGTTTTTCCAATAACTAATAAACTACAATAAAAAGAACAGGAAACTTTCTTCTTCTTTCTTTCTTTTTTTTTTCCAGTGATGATTAACATGATTGCATGGATGATTTTAATAACAGCTACTGGATTAGGTAAAGAGCAGTTTTTGTTTACAGTATCAAATATTGAGATGATACGTGTAATCACAATCTGGAGCACTATAAATGCTTTTAACAATAATTGTATGTCAGGTAACAACAACAAGAAGATGAGAAGCTTTCTCACACCACTGGAAGTCTGCTTTTTACTCTGTCATATGGCTGTTTGGATAAATGTTTCCAGGAGTGATCCATTTTCATGAGTGCCCTGTCCAGCCAAACCTCCCCATCTATGTGACTGTGATTGGAGTGACTGGTCTGCTTTCACTGTTGGTCATGTACCTGAGGAACACTTTGGACGACTGTCTGCTGGCTCGGTTCTGCAGTGCTTTCAGCTTTACGCTCTACCTATTCATTGTGTGCTGGTTCATTGCTGGTGAGAGAAAGAGATGTTAAATTACTGATAATAAAGGACAAAGTTATTGTCAGCCCAGTGCCAGCACAACATATTTTTTATTAATAGCCTATTTATTTATTTATAAATAATATAGTGAAACTAAAAGCAATGGTGGTCTCATGCTGTTCTTTCAGGTACCTACTGGATTTACTCCATATATCCTCCCAACTATGTTCCCACCAGCACTGGAGACCACTGTCACAAACCCCTGTATCTGTTTGCATTTTGGATTAACAATCTAGGCTTTCTTTGTGTGTTCATACTGTCTCTTTTTGCTTTGTATACCACTTTGACACGTAGGTCTATATTGTTCACCAATAGAACCCTATATGTTCAAATTTAGCTGCAGACCTGTAGATAACTTCCAGTAATGCTCTGAAAATGTGCTGTATTATTTATACTGGTTACTGGTATGAGTGATCTTATTATATACGTTTGTTACAAGAGGTGTTCTCGTAGTTTTCAGTGGTTGTACTGAAGATAAATGTGCAATAATATACCTTCATTTATTCATTAGAATATATTTATTTATTAATCAAATATTTCTTGAGATCTGTGAGCCATAAAGCAATCAAAACAAAGATTAACAGCACCTTATTTTATTTATTTATTATTATTATTATTATTTGTATTTGTTTTTGAACATTAGCTATATCTTTTTTTCAGTATATCTTTTAATTGCGAAAAGTTGCAAATATCAAAACACAGCAATTAAAAAGCGTGCTAAATTATTCAAAAGGAAAAAAAAGCATCCTTGTATTTTGAATAATTCATGAGTGTGTTGTTTGCCCCGCCCACAACACTTGCGCCAGGTCAGTTGTTCTGTCACGGCACCCGTCCCAGAAATGCCTGGCGAGGCATCAACAGCAACTGTTGACAAAACTGCGTTATATTTTGAAAATACGCCGTCAGAAAGACTATATCTAGTCCATCTTAACAAGTCGGCTAGTTGTTATGGCTGGTAGGTACACATTTAATCCAATACGTGTAAAACAAACACTCAACGTGACTTTGCATTTAATGCACGTTAGCTAGTTGATATGTTTGGCTTGTGCAGGTTGCTTGAGCTTGACCTAGAGCAGCCTACTTTTAGGACTTTGCTATCTGAACCCCTCATAGTTAATGCTTAAACATAACCTCATTAAGAGATGTATTTCTGTAAATACAACAGCGTGCCAGTGGTATCATAGTTGTGTATTGATGCGCTTTTTGTTTTGTCCTTTTGTTTGTTTGCTTTGTCCTCAACTGTTGTGTTAAGTTGCGGAACTAGTGGCAAAATGCTTGCAGGCACGAGAAATGGCTTACTGTCCGTACAGTGGGTTTGCAGTCGGTGCTGCAATTTTGACGACAGGGGGCGCCATTATCACTGGTAGGCGGACGCAACTGTTTATTTCATTTTTGACTGAAGCAACATGATTGCACAGCATTTTATCTGCCGTATAGTCAGCTCTTTGTCCTCTTATGCTGTTAGAGTGTTCTTAACCATTATATGTTGTAGGCTGCAATGTTGAGAATGCCTCCTATGGCCTTACTGTGTGTGCGGAGAGAACTGCGATACAGAGAGCGGTCGCAGAAGGATACCGAAGATTTACAGCCATAGCTGTCACATGGTATATCATATATATTCCGAATACAAACTGACTTACTGAACAGAAAACATATTCAGTATGTTAAAGAATCCTTTTGATTTCACCAACAGTGATATCAGAGATAGTTTTGTGGGACCATGTGGTGCTTGTCGACAGGTATTAATGGAGGTATGGCTACACTCATATTTTATCACATATGTCAATTATTACTTTTGAACATCTTTTCCTTTGTCTCAGTTATTTTATATGCCTTTCTGTCACTTGCTCTTTTTTTAGTTTGGCACAGAATGGGACGTTTACCTCACTAAGCCAGATGGAACCTATAGGAAGACCAGTCTCAGAGACCTCTTGCCTTTAGCATTCACCCCGGCTCACCTGCAAAAGAACTGAATGCACTACCCTAAAATGTTCTTTCTTTTCTTTTTTTTTTATCTAAATTTAGGATTAATACCACCATGAACTGTGCTGTACATGAGGCCATTTCAGTCACAACATCATCTCTATAAACCCTGCAGTCTACAAAAGTCCTTATTCAAATGTAATACATAAGAAGGGTCAGAAATGTTCGAACAGCTTTAATTGAATATCAACTTTTTTAATTAATAAAAAATAAACAGATTGTTTGGCTTTCTTTCAAATGTTAAAAAAACATTTTTTTTAAAGTTAGAATTTTTTTAAGATCTTTTTTTTTTTTTTTAAGTCTAAACCTTTTGTCCCTTGTTTATTTAGAGAATATAGAGACAGAAAGAATGGTTTAATACTTTATACTTTTCACACAAAAGTATAAAAGAATGCTGTAATAAGGACCTATTGAGGCTGTGTGAATTAAACTGGTCATTTAGGCAGATGTCTGTTGGTTGACCCGATTCACATGTACGGTCAAAAGTTTGGTGTCAGTAAGATTTTTATTTTACAGATTATTTTTATTTCATTTGACTGGTTTTAAGATTTTTTTAAAGATTTTTAAAATAACACTATTATTTATTTAGCAAGGACACATTAAATTGATCAAAAGTTACAATAAAAACCTTTATAATGTTATAAAAGATGTATATATCAAATAAATGCTGTTCTTTTAAACTTTCTATCCATCAAAGAATCCTGAAAAAAAAATAAAAATAAATAAAAAATACAGTTTTTAACTGTGAACTAACTGTATTTTCAACTACTAGAATGATTTTTGAAGGATCTTGTGACACTGAGGACTGAAGTAATAATTGCTGTAAATTGAGCTTTACTACAGGAATAAATTACATTTTAATTTTACAATTGTATTGTTTTTACTGTATTTTTGTTCAAATAAATGCAGCCTTAGTGTGCATAAGAGGCTTGTTTTAAAAACATCTTTGGGTTGAACATGCAGGATGCCTTAAATCTGGGCTTGATGGAGACAGTTTCCCAGTAGAGAGAATTATTGGTAATCCTTGTGACCCTGTTGCCCCGGGACTGTTTGAAATTCTCCTCACTGAGGCAGAGGGGGCCAACATACTGTTCTGTCACATGGGAAAAACACTCACACATTGTTCTCTTGGTAGGCTGAGAGGGAAAGTGAACATTAGTTGGTGGGAGAGAGCCACGACACAAAACAACAACAGATCTTTGTCCGGAGTATTTTTTAGAGTATTTATTTTCTGAACTAAAATGAAGCATTAAGAAAAGTGTTGACAACAAACACAAATTTTCAGAAAAATTAAAATTGAGGACTAAAGAGGGAAGCACAGTGTTGGAAATGCAGTGTTTGCTGCAGAAAGGAACCATAACATCTACAGACATAAAGAAAATGTGACTGCACTTTATAGCACAGTGCTGGTCAAGCAAACAACAACCTGCTACTAGGGAAAGCATACCTATCAAAGGATAAAACTGATACATGAAGTAAAACCTTTGTGTTTGCATGCACATTCAAATAAAACAAACCATCATGTGCTCGTATGTGGCTATGGCCTGTGGCTTTTTTTAAAGAACTAAAAAGCTTTTTAGTGTTTTTTTTAACACATATAATAGTGAAATACAACAATCTAGATGATCTGAATTTTTCAAAGATTACTTTAATAGCTTTTTACTGTAACTGTCTCTAATCAACGGCAACCTTGATCAAATCATTCATTCTGTGTGCTAAAGCTTTTGTTACAGTGCAACCCAATGTTTTATGACATGCTTGTGTGCAGTAGTAGACTATTCAGTCTTGCACTTTTTAAGCTGTTGCTGATCAGAACAATCTCAAGACTGCCTGACTGTATTAGAAAGCACTATTTGTCCACGTTACTCATGTTTTTCATTAAGGAGAGTATATTGGTTCTCATGGGCATGTTTGCGGAATGAATTCCAGTTCACTCAAGTGAACTCGGGCTCAATGATGCGCTCGGGATTTGGAAGGGAAGCGTTTAAAGTGGAAACTTCAGGAACTCTTGACTGCATCACAGTCGGGATTATAGTGTAACTTCTCGAGCAGTACGCAAATTCAGTGCATTAAAACGCGCGTTATTTGATGACGTTGCAGAAGTCAATATCAATAAAAAGTAGACTTATCGGTGTCAAAGTTCCTTTGGAGTTCCTCCTTTAGATGGCGAATGGGCGGATGCAAGTGGAGTCGGCACTATATAAACAGGACTGACTGTAAGATACAGCCTCTGTGGAGTTAAACAGCGGGAATCCTGATTGAAACGGAAGCTTCTTCTTTTTGCAGGTATGTCTCGTTCTTACAATCATTGAAGATTATTCTATAGTGTTTCGAAATTAAAACACAATTCTGCGAATAGGCTAGTTAACGCCCCTCAAGATGGCGGCGCGTTCACACGCTGCGGCTTCTCTCTCTCCCGACAGAAAGGTGTTTTCGTGTTTTTTTGTCTTGTGAGTCGCAGTGTTTTTGTACGTATTCGTCGCGTCTATCTGTCTCTAAGCGCGCATACAGTCGTGAGTTTCTGCTCGATGTCGGCAGAACCACATTTTCAGAGTTAAACTCTGCGCACGCCGTAGAGCTGCGGGATCTCGGTCTGCTCCGGAGGCCCACACCATCACCGACCCCCACTACTGCATCTCGCCCACAGCCTCAGACCACATCACTGTTTTGCTAATGCCTGCATACAGACCGCTCGTTAAAGTCACCAAACCAGTTCACAAACTGATAGAAGTGTGGCCGGAAGGGTCGTCAGAGGCTCTTCAAGACTGTCTTAACACCACTGACTGGAATGTTTAAGCAGGCTGCAACATACAATAACACCACAGACTTCCAGGAGTACTCAAGAGACTGTCACTGCCTACATCACCAAGTGTATTGATGATGTAACAGTCACAAAGACCATCACTGTCCGGGCCAACC
>NW_015538065.1:1249188-1279574 GCF_001515605.1 Sinocyclocheilus anshuiensis
TGAGAGTAACGCAATTTCAATTCTCTGTGTGTATGTGCTGTACATGTGGAAGAATTGACAATAAAGCAGACTTGACTTAAAGGGATAGTTCACCCAAACATGAAAATTCTGTAATTACCGTATTGACCCGAATATAAGACGACCCCCCTTTTTCCAGATGTACCTTTTGGGAAAAAGGCTTTTTAAAAACCAAATCTTGTTTTTTCTCAGTAAAACACATTTTGTCTTCAATTATTTTCATATTGCATATTTTTCCTATTTTAATTGTTGTTTTGAAAGTATGGTAAACACTGGTAAAATGTACCAACAATCACATTAAAAAAATATACACTTTTTGATATACCATTAAAAAAAAAAAACAGGTAGCCCATCTGAATTAGGACATTTAGGCTATCCATCTAATAGTAGCCTACCAAAATCTTATTAACAGTAAGTTAAATCTTACTGTAGTCTTCAAATCTGGGTACTGTCTTACGTTTTAAAATCACAAAGGGAGTTTGGTCCCATCAGGCTAACGTGACAGTCACGACTCATGCAGCTGTAAGGTTTTCTTTTTCTTTTGTTTTAACTCGCGATCTTTACAACACGCATTACATTACGTATTTCATGGCACACTCGTTTTATGTGTATTTGGCGCCACCTATTGTTGTGGGTGTATTATTGACATGTCAAAGTCTAGACCCTGAATATAAGACGACCGCGTTTTTTTCAGATGTATTTCCAAGAAAAAAACATCGTCTTATATTCGGGTCAATACGGTAATTACTCACCCATGTCGTTTCAAACCCGTAACACCTTCGTTCATCTTCGGAACACAAATTAACTGAAATGTTCCCAAGTCCAGAAACGTAGCAAGGAGATCTGTAAAATAATCCATGTGACATCAGGGGTTCAACCGTAATTTTACGAAGCTACGAGAAAAAAAATAACGACTTTATTCAACAATTCGTCGCCTCCGCTTCACCCTTGTGCCATTTTGGAGAGTATCAGCTGGACGTAAACAGCCTATGCTGTTCTGTGTCAGCTGCTTCACGCCGGATCTGTTTCCTAAATTGTTGTGATTTGATCTGAACGAAAAGAACAGCATATGCTGTTTACGTCCAGCTGATATTCTCCAAAATGGCACCAGGGTGAAGCGGAGGAGATGAATTGTTGAATAAAGTAATTATTTTCTTTTCTTTTGCGCACAATTATTCTCGTATCTTCGTAAAATTACGGTTGAACCCCTGATGTCACATGGATTATTTTACAGATCTCCTTGCTACGTTTCTGGATTTGGGAACATTTTTTGTTGCATTGCTGTCTATGGGAGGGTCAGACAGCTCTCAGATTCCATCAAAAATATCTTAATTTGTGTTCCGAAGATGAATGGAGGTCTTACGGATTTAGAACGACACGAGGGTGAGTAATTTTCAGAATTCATACGGGTTTGGAACGACACGAGGGTGAGTAATTCATGATAGAATTTTTATTTTTGGGTGAACTAACCCTTTAAAATAATATGATATCTTCTGCAAACAAATTTAAGACGCTTTCAAAATGTTATGGTTCTATATCTCATAGGCCTATATTTAGCCTTAAATTAAACCGAAATAAAATATGCCCCATATGTAAATTTTTGTCCTGTCTTGATTTACGACAGGCACCAAAAAAAACGGCTGCGTAAAGGTTAAAGTGCCGGAGGACACCGAAGTCAAATTTACTGGCCTCTCCAAAGAGGAGTTAATGAAAGTCGCCGGTACAGCTGGGTACGATGTCTGTCTGTCTGATCTGTTTATCCGTCTGTCTGTCTGTCTGTCTCTCTGTCCGTCTGTCTATCTGTTTATCCGTCTGTCTGTCTGTCCGTCCGTCTGTCTGTCTGTCCGTCCGTCTGTCTGTCTACGCTGTAAACCCATTCCTGAGATGAACTGGTGGAACGAAGGTCCTCTGTACCAGATATCTGACGTGAATGAATTCTCTGAAAATGGACTAAAAGGTGATTGCTTATATTTGTGTTAATCATTGAAACAAAAATGGGAAAACATCTTGCCAGCATCTCTCAACTTTTGACGTACTTGATAAAATTTGCAGACATTCACAACAGGGGTCAAGCCTACATTAAATTCTCAGTATTTTAGCTCTTCACTACGATAACATTAGGAAAACCCTAGGAAAAATATCAGACGGATGATGTAGCTAAGCCAAAACTGACTGGCTGTCTTGTGACTCGCTCATATGAGGAAGCATGTGTTGATCTATGCAAGATTCCTCCCTCTCATCACATTTCTGCTGTTACCACAACTTTTGGCTGAGTTTGTAGTTACGATATTGCACAAGTGTTCGCACTCTCACACAAATACTGTAGACAATCTACATTATAGATTAAGATTATCAAGTACAGTGACCTTAAACCCTGATATCTTCAGGTGTGCACGCACAGTACTGTGGTTAAACAATCAAAGCAGATTAATAATTAAAAGAACACCCTGAACTCTGTAGCTGGAGAAAAAGGAAGCACTGATGATGATCTCTCACTCACTTCCTCTTGTTCTTAACTCTTTGTCTTTTATTCTGTCTGTAGGAGTGGAGGAGAAGCTAGATTATATCAACCAGATGAAGGTGAAGGGGCTTGTTTTGGGTCCGATACACACTGTGCAAGCAGACCAGTCAAGCACACTGGAACTAACTTCCATTAACCCCGAATTTGGCTCTGAGAGCCAGCTGATTTCTCTGTTGGACCGAGCACATAGAAAAGGTGACCTCGCTTGGTTGTTTTTAAGGCTTTCAAAAGAAAACATCAACCCTGTCACAAATCCAGTGACCTATTTTGAAATGACGAAATAGGTCACTGGATAGACCGATCGTTAAGTTGCTCTGTTTTAAGGGAAGGCTGTCTGAAATAGCAGTGAGCTGTCAGTTTAAACTCTGACCTCCTGCCTTTTTTCCTATAGTGAATATCATTTTTTAACTCTATTTATAACTATTTCTTTACATAAAATTTAAAGTATATCAAAACAAACTAACATATCCTAGAAAATAGTCACCTCACAAACTATTTTATGGCACATATTGTATTCATTATATAATTTTAGCAACAATATATAGGACTGGCTTGGAACTGATTCACTAACTCAATCACAGTTGTGTTGGTTTAGCAGGAACATCCCTGTGGTTTCCAGTAAATAAAGCCATATGCCTTCAAATAAAGGCTTCATACAAGGCAAACGTTAGGCTTTTGTTTTTTTCAGGAAAGATAAAGTCCAGAAAGATCATTTAACAGCCTTCTGGTTTGTTGACTCTACCCTCTGCCTTTCCCCCTCTTTCTACGTGTTTTCCTCTCTCCCTCTCAGGAATCTCCATAGTGCTGGATGTAACACCCAATTATGAGGGAGTTTCAGCCTGGTTCAACAATGCTGCTTCTGTTGCTGAGCGACTCAAAGTAAGTGCTGATATATTGAAGGTCAGTTAGTGAGAGAAAAGACAAAAAGATCTAGAGATGTGTAAAAGGGCCAAAGTAAGAAAGAACTTATCTCCTGATATTAGAGTGAAAAAATACTTCTGATATTAGCACTGTAATATTTTTTAAAGAAATCGTATTCAGCAAAGAAAACGTGAAATTGATCATAAATGTCAGTACAGGCTTTTAAATTGTTACAAAAAATGTTCTTTTGAATATTTGAACACTATTCCTAAAAAAAAAAATCAGGAAAGTGTATCACAGTTTACACAACAATATTAAGCCTTACAAACACTTTCGATATTAATTATAAGAAATGTTTCTTGAGCACTAAATCAGCATGTTAGAATGATTTCTGAAGGATCATGTGACAGAAGACTGAAGTAATGCCTGCTGAAAATTCAGCTTAATAAATTACATTGTAAAATATTTTCAAATAGAAAACAGTTCATTTACATTGTAATATTTTTTCACAATATTATTGTTTTTACTCTGTTTTTGACCAAATATATGCAGCCTTCGTGAACAGCGATTCTTTTAAATAATTCTTACCAACCGCAAACTTTTGAATGATGGTGTCATTGAAAGTATGTTTTACTATTATTTATAACATTTTGTATTAATCAGTGTTTAGCCATATACTGATTTATTTGTTCCATTCTATGTGTTTTTTGTAGGAAGCTTGTGTATACTGGCTCAATAAGGGGGTGGACGGCATCTTCCTATCTCATCTGAACGACATTGCAAACACAGAAGCCTGGCCGTCTGTTCAAGGCATATTCAACAAAACTGATGGGACCAAAAAAAGGTATGGGGTGGTAGACAGTGGAATTTGTAGGGAGGACATTTGTTTAGTAGAACAGAGACACGTGGTGGCCAGATTGGTGTACTGATCACAGCTAGTGAATACAAATGTTAGACAGAATTTGATTTCAGGGCACTCAGATGTTTCAATCTCTTTCTCCTCATGACTTTCAGAGCTCTGATGGGATCAGTCACGGGTCTCTCTGCGGATGATGCCTCTCATCTGCTGAACCAGTCCAGTGTTGACCTGCTCCTGACTGAACTGCCTGATCCGGCTGAGCCCGGCATAAGACAGGCCCAGGTGGTACAGATACTCTACGTTGATCACCTGCAGACGAGTCTGGGCTGGAGTCTGAGTGGACGGACTCTGGGTTCTCTGGCTTCCAGAACTCCAGCAGCGCCCATAAGACTCTATCAAATGCTGCTGTTCACCCTCCCGGGCACACCTGTGTTCAACGCTGGAGATGAGGTCGGACTGAAGGCTGGGGTGAGTACAGCAAATTAAAATGAAAATTAAGATGTCGATAAATTGGTAAGCTGACATAATATCACCTATTCAGGAGAAAGTTGAAGCAATGTGGGACTTGGAAAGTCAAGCAGATGATGACAATGCAACAGCAAAGGTACATTTTCATTCTCACATTTTCACATTGCTATATATATATATATCACTCTTGTAATTGCACATTTTAAAAACACATACACTCTGTTTCTTTCTTTCGTTCTTTTGACTCAGACTGTACAGGAGGAACGTACCGCAGTGCGTGACTTCTTTAAAGCACTCAGTGATCTGAAAGGAAAAGAGCGATCTCTTCTGCATGGAGAATATATCAGCCTTCACAGTTCACCCACTTCATTAGCATTTCTCCGCCTCTGGGACCAGAGCGAACGTTTCCTGGTGGCCTTAAACTGGGGAAATGATTCTGTTACCATGACACTGACCTATAGCGACCTGCCGGCTGAGGCTCGGGTCCGTGCTTCCACAGACACAGAGAATCTAGCTGTGGATAGTAAGGTGTCAGTAGAGAAGTTAGAGCTTGGGCCCAAACAAGCTGTTCTGTTGTCTTATGCTTTTCCTGGCTAGACACATGGACACAGACAGTCCTTAGTGTCTCTGATGAGTTTCAATACTGTGCACAGGCTTGGAAATACTTTGTCTTTTGAGTTGAATAGTTTATCGTTTTAATTGTATTCTCTAATAGGGATACTTTTAGGAGCACTAACTTTAAAGCTATATGAAAGAGTTGTCAGGACAGGAGTTGATTTCCATATAGAGACATGTAGATCTAAAGCCCCTGATATAATAATAAATAAAATTGCTACTGAAGATATGTTTTGTGTGAAATTGTATCCACTTTATGCACTGGTGCAGTTAATGCTTATAGTATATCAAAAGAAAATTGTTCCCTCTTGAACTCATTTAATTATTTGTTGTTTTAGGACACAATTCCTAAAAAAATGAGAAGCATTTTAACCTATAAAGTGTCTATCTATTGGAAAGAAATTAGTACTATTATTTAGCAAGTATAAAATCAATGCATTAAATCAATCAAAATTGATAGTAAAGACTTATATTGTTACAAAAAAAAAAATCCAGTTTCTATTTTAAATAAATGTTGTTCTTTTAAAAGTTGTATTCATCAAACAATCACACAAAAAAGATAAGTGTTTCTCACAAAAAGATGATGGAAAGGTTCTAGGTGTTCAGTTCATTCACAAACTGCCACTAGAGGGCACTTTATGTCCTCAACATGCAAGCCCATAATTATATTTTGCACATTAATCCGCCAACTAAAAAAAGTCTATAAACGTTTTAAGCTGGTTTTTACAAATCAGCAACTTTTTTGTAACAATGCAAAAATATTAATGATATTTTTATGCCTAAAACCCCCAGAATAATTGTTATAGAGCCATATTATATAAACACAAATGCCTATTTATTTCAATAATTTACTGTACAGTACTTCTGAGTACTAGCCTACATGTGTTGTCTTGTAGGTGCAATATCTACATGGAAAACTTTATATCACACCGTATTTTGTCTGTCACTTAGCCTACTTCATTTGTGTTTTTACACGGAGACTTGTTTTTGCCAACAAATGTATTCGATAAAATAGTTCAAAACAGATTTTGACTATTATATTGCATCACGATTCATACAACACTCATAAAAATAAAGGTTCTTTATTTTCTTCGATGGTTCCATGAAGATCCCTTAACATCCATGGAACCTTTCCAATACACAAAAGACTCTGTGTAATAGAAAAAGGACATTTATATCTGTCTACTTGTCCACACTAAGAAAATTGTTATTTTTAAAACGGTTCACTGAAATGTTCTGTGAGGAATTCAAATTGTCTCCAAAAACATTATTCAAGCACACACACAGTTCTTACAGTGCATTGGAATGAAGAGCAATTCTGCATCTTCTCAAACAATACAATCCTGACTCCTCAAAGCCTACAACAGTAACAATAAACACGCTTGGGGGGAAAAATAGATAAAACCAGTTCCATCTGGTTGTGGTCTGTCATATTTTTTTCATGTCTTTGAAGGAGTTTCTGGAGAGCAGGATCAGACAGGCTTAGGAAGGTCCACCCAGACCCCTGCAGAGCATCTGTGAACCCCAGGACCTCATGCAGAGCGCCGAGAAAACAAACCACTCTCCTCAGACTCTTCCTCTTCCCCTCAGCTGGCATTGTTCATCTTAAACTGAGGGAAGGAGACAGAATAGCATGCAGGGAAGATGTGTCTTTGAGATCGTTTTGAGAGCTTTACAGTTGTGTTGGTTACACCTTCCCGTAACAGAAAAAAAATACAGCTCTGCGTGTCTGGTTCTATCTTGGGTGTTGAGTGCATTGAAAGCAAGTGTTTGTGGGAATAGGTTAGCACTGTGACTTTTGTAGTTATTCTGCATTCATTGTTTTTATTACAAAAGTGCTTTTCAAGGGTCATTTTGATTAAACATATAGCCTAAATACTCTATGAATGTATATGCATACACTCTAAAAAATGCTGGGTTGTTTCAACCCAACCTTGGGTCAAAAATGGACTAACCCAACTTTTGGGTATATAAAGTGTATACTTTATTTAAAAAACTGTGCTGATATGTAAAAATATGACATTTTCCTTCTTTAGGGACCAATGAAAATACTTTGATTTTCTACACATGCCTAAAAAGGTAACAGTATAATTAATCAAGCATGCACTCTAATAAATGCTGGGTTGAATATAACCCAGCATTTTTTAGAGTGTGATGATTTATTTTGTTTGGTTGCAGAAATCTATGACTTTCTCTACTGTTACTCCTCCAGTACTGTATGTTGGCTGTTAGGGGCGGGAACAGATGAAGTCCTTTTTATAAAAGTGAACTGACCACCAAACTGTACTCTATTTTCTGCCCGACAGCACAGAGGACACCTCACCTCAACTCTGGACAGGTATTTAACAGTGCGTTCTTTAGATATTTTTGTTTTTGAATTATTGATTTATTGTTAATTGAAGTTTTATTCTATACATGTTGACATTTTATATCAAGCTACTGTAACTTAGTTAATACTATTACTATGACAGCAGCAGCTATTGTGACCTTAGGTTTACGATCATTCTATGTTGCTTTTTTGTATTATTTAAAAAAAGAGGTCTCTTTATTACTAACCTTTTATGGCATACTTTTTAACAATAAACCATATGTTTCCAGATGTAATGAATCTGTTCACTAGTTTTTGCTTTTTTAATCTGTTTTAATCCAGTATTTTAAAAGGCCGTCTGTACATAAAGAGAAATGAAGGACATAGAACTGAATGAGGTGGGTCAGGAAACACAGCTAATGACCCGAGAAACTCAAAAAAATGGCTGCGTGAAGGTCACCGTCCCAGAGAACGCTGGAGTGAAGTATACTGGCCTCTCCAAAGACGAGTTAATGAAACTTTTTAACCATAAACCATATGTTTCCAGATGTAATGAATCTGTTCACTAGTTTTTGCTTTTTGAATCTGTTTTAATCCAGTATTTTAAAAGGCCGTCTGTACATAAAGAGAAATGAAGGACATAGAACTGAATGAGGTGGGTCAGGAAACACAGCTAATGACCCGAGAAACTCAAAAAAATGGCTGCGTGAAGGTCACCGTCCCAGAGAACGCTGGAGTGAAGTATACTGGCCTCTCCAAAGACGAGTTAATGAAAATCACCAGTACTGCTGGGTAGGCAACCTACACGAGGATTATGAAATTAAAATGAAACATTCGACAGTCTGTCTGTCTCTTATAGATTTGCATATTTTCTGCAGGTGGGTTCAGACGCGTAGGGCTTTGCTGGCTTTGTTCCTGCTCGGCTGGGCTGGCATGTTAGCTGGAGCAATAGTAATCATAGTACAGGCCCCACGCTGTAAACCCATTCCTGAGATGAACTGGTGGAACGAAGGTCCTCTGTACCAGATATCTGACGTGAATCAATTCTCTGAAAAGGGACTGAAAGGTGGATTTTTTTTTTTTGTCCACACCTGTTTATTATTTGAATTACAATTTTAAAGCCTTAGAAAAATTACCTAATTAAAGATTTTAGGCTTTTAGAGGTTTTCAATTCTATTATTCTATTTGTCATTTTTTAGATCAGTAGCCTTGTTTTTCAGTATTTTACAGAACTGCAAACTGCACATACTGTATACAGACATGCAGTAGCCAAAACATTTGTTGAACTTTTCAATTCTTATATATTAGCACTTCATGTAGTCATTGCAGATTACTCAAATATGTCAAATATGTCAAATATCTGCTCAAGTTTTTATTTCATAATGATCATAATGTAAAAACAGCTGAGGGTTCATGATGGTATCAGTGCAATATTTTCTCTTTCTCTCATTCTCTGTAGGAGTGGAGGAAAAGCTGGACTATCTGACCCAGATGAAGGTGAAGGGTCTTATTCTGGGTCCGATACACACTGTGCAAGCAGACCAGCTGGATACACTAGATCTGGTTTCAGTTAAATCTGCAGTAGGCACTGAGAATGATCTGAAATCTCTGCTGGACCAAGCACATAAAAAAGGTGACCTTTGACCCTGAATTGCTTTTACCCAGCTAGGAGTAAGGTGCTACAAGATGCCATAGAATAACCTTTTTTGTCTAAATGGTTCCATAAAGAACCTTTAACATCTGAAGAACCTTTCTGTTTCACAAAAGGTTCTTTGTGGCGATTAGGTTTTTCAGATTATAAAAGGGTAAGAGATGGTTCTTTAAAGAACCTTTGACTGAATGGTTCTTCTATGGCATCGCGGGGAAGAATTTTAAGAGTGTACCTTATGAAATCTGACTTCCAATGAAGGCTTGCTAATATGTAAAAGGACTGAGTCACAGAGGTGGAAAGTAACTAATTACATTTACTCGCGTCACTGTAATTGAGTAGCTTTTTTGAGTAATTCTACTTTTTTTCATTTTAAATTTTTAAAATCTGTAATTTTACTTTTACTTAAGTATATATATACTTTTTGAAGTATTGTACTTCGCTACATTTTAAAACACATTAATTACTGAGTAAAAGAAAAACGCACCCTCGAAACTACTGCAGTAAATAATGGGCAGGAGAACAAACTGGGGCTAAAATCACAAGAAAGATGGAGACGGACAAGACAGGCGTTATGGTGCAGACCCAGCAGAAAATGAAACCCCGTCGTATTCTGCTGAAGTTGAACTCGAAGGAAATGAAGTGAACCCCTGGCCATATTTAAAGGTCCCATATTGTCAAAACTGTTTTTCTTGATAACTGAGGTCTAGGTGCTATGTAACTACCATATAAGTTTCAAAACAGCCAGTCCACAGTAAAATGCACACAGCCTGCATAAAGTAGCTGTGATTTTTCACGAACCGTTGTGACTTCCGTAAAAAGTTGACGTCAGAACTACACAGTCACCGCCTGCAGTCACCACCCCGAGCACCGCCCACCGTCCCACTCTCCTTTTGTCAAACCCCCAGACAACATCGCGTCCATGCTATTGCTGAGCAACGACAACACGGAAACATGTCGTAAAGGTTAACTTTAACCACGAAACCAGATCGGCCGACCTGTAACGTTACACTCTTACTCAACGGATGGACGATCTGACAGGACTGTTACTATGAGGTGGATCACATCTAACGTGTATAGTAAAGACAAACTCACCGTGTCTATCTAGTCATGATGAAGATGTATATACATATATATAAATCGTCAGTTTGTTGTTTTACACACATGCACACAGACATTATTTCATACACGACATAGTCGTGAGATGCAAGAAACATAGACATATGGCAAGAAATCTGTAGACGCTCCCATAACAACAAAAGACAATACTTTATTGAACCTATTCTGATAAGAAGTGTGAGCTGCAAAAGCGAGCATTTTTGACGATCGTTTCTGTCCAGTCTGCTCATTTTATCGCGTTTAACCACAGCTGTCGTCGTTTTTTTGTCTGGCAGTGGCAGCAGATATGCGATCAAATTTCTAATTTGAGGCTGTATTACATCGATTCTGGCACCCAACATCACAACAAGATGATATTTTAAGCTCCTTATGTAGCCGAATCTGCGCTGATTTAAATGGGCCGCCTCCAGTTTCCCCTTTGTTTTACTGCCTTCAGCTAGCGCTGTGACGTCGGCTGACCCTAGTTACCTGTGGTTGGCCTGGCCGTGATATATTGAGATGGTTTTTGGTACTTATACTGCATATACATAGTCTTAAGGACATCAAAGCCTAAAATAAAACTCCAGAAAGGTGTTCAATATGGGACTTTTAAGCTCTATTATGCAGTGTAAGCTGTGTTTGCCTAGGGAGACCAAACTAGCAGCTTATAAAATCTCGACATCAACCCTTCGCAAGCATGTAGAGTTAAGGTAAATACTTGCATTGTTGCATTGGTGGTTAAAATGAAGCTTTGACAGTTTAGCAAAAGGTTTTGCACAAATTAGCCAAAAAGACAGTGGTGCAGGGTGTGCGATATATATCGTCTGCGAGAATATCGTAATTGTTGTTTTAACCTGTGTTGGGCCGATAGACGATGCCATCGCCGATGGCTGATAGACATCACGATGTTGAGCCGGCATCGTGATCCCCGCCTCCCGATTGCTTTATAGTTTCACTTTCGAGATTCGCGATCGCACGTACTCTGTTTATACTATGGAGCGGCAGTACTACTTACCACACACTGCCTTGAAAAATATCGGTATCGTATCGAAAACAAAATAAGTGGTATCGCCCATCCCTAGTTGGTGGTTCAAATGAAGCTTGACGCTTCACAGAGTGCTGTGAAGTCTAGTAGTGCTAGAGTGCCTTCTTTCACTGTGTTATTCAGTATTTAAATGCATTTAGAATGCTCAAGAAATATAGAAGATATAGGGACAGAAAATGTATACATTTATATTACTTTATATAGTTAATCAAACATCACATGAAAAGTGCAATTTTTTCCCTCCAAAAATCAGCACGATTACATATAGATTTTTTTTTAACAACAGTTCAATAAACAAGAAGTTAATTAAGAGACTTACGTTTTAGACACCATATTGCCTGTTTTTGCTCTATTTCGACATCAAAAATAATTCCAAACACAGCCACCACAGAACAGTTTTGTGCCTCTGAGCAACATTTCGTTCCTGAATGAATCAACTGTTTAAATGATTCGGTTCAATCACAATGACTCACTTATTAACAGTGACTTGTTGCCACCTACTGGTGGTTTTAATTTCATATTTTACATACATATATATATATATATATATATATATATATATATATATAATTTCAAATATGAGTAGGCTATTCAATAATTTATGTCTTATATATCAAAATATTTTGTCTGCATGTGTAACTGCAGGTTAAATGCATTCATGTCCTACATTAAACAGTGTGCCACTTCAGATGCAGCTTCTGTGTTTTCTTTGCATTGCAAAGATGGATTTTGTTGATACTGATTTAATTTGTTTGGTAACAGCCCAAATGTCTTATTATTCTAAATGACTGATTAAATGTAAGAATTTGACTCAAAGGATAATGAACAATTTTAGAAAAATGGCTTTATGTAGGTAAAAATGCCCATAAAAGATAAAAAATCAACTGAAACTTATTAGAAAAGATTCATTTATATCACTGCTGTGAACTGACCACACAGAATATGAAGAATATCAAAAATTTAAGGAATCAGCTCAGCTGTCCACAGTAGTCCTTAAGATATCAGCACAATAACACACTCGGCAAAATATCATCTACTTATCTTTATTGATAAAATCCCAGAAAATATTGATATTATTTTGTCAATATCGCACACCCCTAGAACTGACAAAATTAGTTGCAACGGTCGCGTTTCACAACTTTCCTCCACAACTAAAAATCAACCAATAAATAAAACGAAATCAACCACAACTTTGCTTTAAAATTCGTCGCAAGATCTCCTAACTGAAGATCACATGATCACAAACTGAAGTCACTTCCGTGAAGTGACCATCGCATGTTCCCTTCGCTAACGGATGCAGCTTCTGTGTTTTCTTTGCATTGCAAAGATGGATTTTGTTGATACTGATTTAATTTGTTTGGTAACAGCCCAAATGTCTTATTATTCTAAATGACTGATTAAATGTAAGAATTTGACTCAAAGGATAATGAACAATTTTAGAAAAATGGCTTTATGTAGGTAAAAATGCCCATAAAAGATAAAAAATCAACTGAAACTTATTAGAAAAGATTCATTTATATCACTGCTGTGAACTGACCACACAGAATATGAAGAATATCAAAAATTTAAAAGAGTCAGCTGTCCACAGCAATCCTTAAGATACCAGCATAATAACACTCAGCAAAATATTATCTAATTATCATTATCGATAAAATCCCAGAAAATATCAAGATATCTTTTTTTTTGTCAATATAATGTTGGTTGGCACCAGGGTCAGAAACCAATGGGGGCTTGGGGCAAAAATGTCACCCAAATTTATGATTTGGTGCAAAAAGTGTCCCTGCACAATTAAACAAGAATTATTACGGCGGTCATGATTTAAGTGTAATGTGAAATAAATGAAAAGTGTTACATTTTAGAGTAGATCTGCTCATGTTGCATCAGATGTCTTTATACTCGCGTTTAGCATTATAACTATTCACACACCTTTCTGTTGAGTTTATGAATGCAATGTCCAATCAAAGGCGTTTTGATTCATCACCGCGGAGAACGCCGGAGTTGTTCAAGTGTGCGCGCTTACTGACTGAATTCTGAATGTGCATTCGCAAATTCTGTCATAATCATAAACAACAAAGTGCAAAATAAATGTAAGCGATTGATTTGCTTCAGTAATTATGGGAGTTTTTGCAAAAGTGCATAGCTCGCATTAGACTGAAGTCATGGACCACTTTAGTGTCCTTCGCTTGCTTTCTTTGTATAATTTATAATCATATTCTTTTTGTTTTTCATGCTACTGAAATAACCAGTGTGAAGTCTTGATTTTCTAATCCTTCAAAAGCAATTAAAAATTTCATAAACAGTTCTTAGCTTGTTTTGCATACTTGGTGGGATGGCCTGCATTAAAATCTTACAAACCTCCCTAAATGTTTTAAATGTCATGTGTCAAAATGTTTTTGGTTATTGCAGTTTAACTTGTAAAGGTGTTCCTTTAATTAAAAACAACTAGTTTGAGATTTATAGGCCTGTCCCATTTTTGGATATTTGGATATTTGTCTTATTCTACTTTTACTTGAGTGGAATATTTCAGTACTCTTTCCACCTCTGCTGAGTCATTAGTTTATTTTAAAGCTTTAGCGTATTTGTTTTTTTTAAGCAGATGGGGGATTTCGTGGGAATGAAATAAGATTACAATACAAATATTAAGCATGTGCATACTTAATTATAAAACATCTTTTTTATTTCCCCAACCCTTCTTTTTCCCTGCTCTCTCTCTCTTTCTCTCTTGGTATTTGTTGCTCTCTCTTTTGCAGGTATCCCAGTAGTGCTGAATTTAACACCCAGCTATGATACGGCTTCAGTCTGGTTCAACAATGTTACCGCTGTTGCTGAGAAAATAAAAGTAAGTGCTGATAAAAAAAAAAGAGGAAATTGTAAAGGGAGGCCTATTTTTGTGGAGAATGAGTATGGATGAAAAGATAGTAGACGTATATGAGAAAGGAAGTATTAAAGAGCCAAACAAGATCCTATCTCTTATCTTAGAAAAACAGCAGATTTAAGATATAAGATGCAACATGTATACAAAAGGGTATAACAATTGATATTTTTATTTATTTATTTAGGACGCATGTACACACTGGTTGAAAAAAGGATTTGGTGGTATTTTCTTGCCTGACCTGAGAGACATCATGACAACAAAGTCCTGGCCATCTATACAAGCTATATTCAACAAAACTGAGGAGACCAAACAAGTGTATGTGTCTGTAATTGTGTGCTACTACGACCTAGTGGTTTCCTATTCTGCTGAATTGTTTAGAGACACCTGCTGGCCAGATGGGGTAATGAGCACTGCTGCTTGCTCCCTCTAGTTAGGCCAAGTGTCTTTCTACTTTATCTGTTTGTTTTCTTTTGCTTTCAAGAGCCTCTCTATTTCTCCTCATGACTTTCAGAGCTCTGATGGGATCAGTCACCAGTCTCTCCGCGGATGAGGTCTCTCTTGTGCTGAACCGCTCAGGTGTTGACCTGCTCCTGACTGGACTGCCTGATCCAGCTGAGACTGGGGTAATAAAGAAGCTCTACTCCAGTCACCCGCAGACGAGTTTGGGTTCTCTGGCTTCCAGAACTCCAGCAGCGCCCATAAGACTCTATCAAATGCTGCTGTTCACCCTCCCGGGCACACCTGTGTTCAGCGCTGGTGATGAGGTCGGACTGAAGGCTGGGGTGAGTACAGCATTAAATAAATGGGCAGCTAAATCAGTGTTTGGATGCAAAATTCAGAATTCAAAAAATTGCTCCATTTAAATTCCTTAGTTGGAATTTGAATTGAATCGCTCACACTCCACAGATAGTTGTGACTGAAGTGAAAATGACAGGTGGAGAATTTACTGAACTGAAACATATAACGCATTCTGGTAACTAAATGTTCTTGGCTCACTGAAATAAAAGTTAGTTTATTAAATATTATCAAATCTATCTATATCTATCTATCTATCTATCTATCTGTCTGTCTGTCTGTCTGTCTGTCTGTCTATCTATCATTCTATCTATCTATCATCATGCATATCATCTGTTCGTCCATCTGCATATCCTTAGTCCACATTTAATGCCTATAAAAACTTTTGGCAAATGTTCTAATGTTGCAATGAAATAGAAGTAGCTGGTCTTTTCTTTTACATTGTGACTTAAGAATTGCAAGGACAAAAAAGGAAACATCCACAGAGTAATTGTTCACAATTACAATAACATGCATTTAGAAAAATTGGGTGAATTCTCATTTAATGCCAACTTAAAATATTTGTAAACATTCATGCTAGGCTTTGTCAAGTAAATATTCAGTTTTTTATTTTAATGATGCTTTCTTGTAAATCCGCATTTTAAATTCATTAACTGAATTATAATTTAAAATTCATTTTTAATTCAATTCCAAATGGCACACAACCCTTGTGAATAAGGGGTATAAGGTTGCTTTCATTAGTATTTCTGTCTTGTAAGTTTAATGATAATGTGTATTTAAATTTAGCCTGTTTCAGGATCTTAGACCAGGTCTTAGCACTTAAATACCTTCAAATGCCCCTGTCATTAAGCCAATGTGATTATTATTCAGGTAGCTAACTCAAACTATTGCTCTACAGTACTATCGCAGTAGTTATAAACCTATTTTAGAAGACAGTTTATGCTGATATGCTATAGAGCCCCTTGCGATGTGCTATGAATTGCCATCTGACACATTTCGTTAGAAGCGTGTACTTCTGAGGTCTTAGTCTAATGTTTATATTTAGCCAAGTTACCAGCTTATTGCTATAACGCTGATGACTTAAGATTCCTCCTTTACAGGAAAAACCTCAAATAATGTGGGACTTGGAAAACCCAGCAGAAGAAAAGAATGCAACAGCAAAGGTACATTTTGATTATTCACATGACTATTCATAACAAGTAGATATGATCTCATCACTGTACTAATTACAAATTTAAAACCAGCACATTGAATCTTGCTCTTTCCGTCCTCCACTCATTCAGACTCTGCAGGAGGAGCGTATCGCAGTTCGCAACGTCTTCAAAGCACTCAGTGATCTGAGGGGAAAAGAGCGATCGCTTCTGCACGGAGAATATGTCAGCCTTCACAGTTCAGCCACTTCATTAGCATTTCTCCGCCTCTGGGATCAGAGCAGCCGTTTCCTTACTGCTATGAACTGGGGAAATGACCCTGTAACCATGATCCTCTCTGACAGCGACCTGCCGGCTCAAGCTCAGGTCCGCCTCACCACAGATGCTGCCAATCTAGCCGTGGATAGCATGGTCTCCTTAGAGAAGTTACAGCTTGGGCCCAAACAGGCGGTTCTGTTGTCTTATCCTTATGCTGGTTAAACACACATCTGCAGATCCTCACATATCGTCTCAGAGCTGTTTGACTTTCTCCGAGGTCTAATAAAATAGGCCTAGTGTCTTTATGTTTCTTTACGTTTAAGTAGACAAAGTCTAAATGCTTTTGAATTTTGAAGTGATTTTTGATGAGTGACTTTTGTCAATCAGTGTGTGTATTAAATTCGACTTCTCTTATCTACTAATAAAGTTGAATAAAAAGGTTTTTCATGTCTACTTTCAGTGCACAGACGTGTTTGTACAAAACCACAAATAAATCAGCTTAACTACAAAGCTGATAAATGTTTACCGCTGTATGTCTGTCCTTTTTACTGTGTATTTTATAATGAAAAAAAGTGATTTTTGTGTGTACGAAACACCTTTGACATTTTTTTTTTTACCTTTGTTGTGCGCTTGTGTCTTGGCTCTATGCCATGTGTCGTTAATTCTCAGGGCAGGAAAAGGAAGACTCTAAAGTCAACAGGTGTGTGTATGTGTGTCATGTGCGATCTTGATGTGTACTATATAAAACTATTACTTCCTGCACACTTTAGCTTGTTAAAAAGTAACATTTCTTCCAGCACCTAAATGCGGAACGGGTCAGCATGACGTCATAAATCTAGCTCTTTAGTTAAGAAATATGTAACACAATGGCTCAGTACAACAACGTTTGATTTATACACAGTAATTAAAATATTCTTGACAATTTTTTTTCCCCTCAGGATGTGCACTACTACATATAGGGGAAAGTGCCTCTTTCTTAAGTTATTTTGTATTTTACTTGATGCCCCATTTGTTATTTTTTTAATGGCAGTCTAGTGTTGATTAATGTAAGGTCATAGGTCAAATCTGAAATTTCAAAAGTGTATAATTCTCATTTACTTACCTTTAGTTTCTGTGGGTTCCATATCATATTTTCTTCAGCAATAAGCGTATGCTGGGCTTGGATCTCTGTGTTAACATGGATGAGACAGAAAGAGATCGATCTTGAAAGAAATCTTTATCTAATTGTGAACTTTCCCAGATATAAGTGGTGGTGAGGGCTGTTCGTTTGCATGTCCTCCCACAGACAAGAACATGTTTGTTGTACAGAAAAGTTAAAAATCTAGACGATCTACAATGGTAGAGAAAATTACATTATTGTATTAAGTTGTATAGTGATAAATCATCAAAATCTTTCAAATACATTTTCTATTTTCTGTTCATTATAAAAGAGTAATTCTTTAAGTATAGTATCAATAAAAATTAATAATAACAATTATATTAATAATAGCAACTCATATTCATAAAATCTAAATCAAGTTGAGTGAAGTTTACAACATTTATGGTAAAGAACTAGAACTAGAACAGATCACAAAAATGTTTGGTGAGAACTAAAAGGTGTTTGGTAAAAACTAAAATCAGAAGGGGAAAAAACATCCAGGTCAGATGTTCAGATAAAGACTGAACAAAACAACAGTTTCTACATTTAACATATTTTACCTTCAGCGTTTTGTTGTTTAAACATTTAAACTGGATTAACATGCACTGACTGAATCAAGTAAGTTTGTGCTTTCCAGTTCTATTACACTTTTCATTTTGGTGGCATTTTTGTTGTAAATATTAGAGCTGCGTTTAAGTCATTGCAATGTATGTACAATATTAGGTATGAAACACTTATTTGTACAACTGCTTCAAACTATTATTTTTTATTTGACTTCTCTATGACAACGTAAATATTTTAAGCATTTTTGTATTATTTTACAAAATTAGTTGAACCAAAGTTTTGTTGTTAGAAATTACATAATCTTAGCATTAGAAAAAGAACTGAATTATACAATCATAAACCGAAATACAGCAAATTGTGTTCGGTCGTTATGTTTATAAAAAAAAAATGTTTGAAGCAATATCTGTGCACAAAATAGTGCAAAATATCTGTGTAAATAGTTGTGCTACTTTGATTATGTCTCAGACGACGTTATAACATCAGCTGTTTGTGCATGTGTGTGTTGATCTGAATGTCAGCGGGGGTACAGTGATATTTCAAAATCGACGGAGACAGGGACGTGTTTCTGGTAAAACACGACGTCGCACTCTTGAGATGACTGAGTGTGGTCACAAACCCGTGTGTGTGTTACATGTATTTGTCAGACGTGTGAGTGTGTACCTGTGTGATTGTGTGTTTCTTTTCTGTGGGGATGGGGGTTTCATTTTGACTCTGGGCAACTTTTGACGGCAGTGAATCGGGTTTTTTGAGCCAGATCACACAGCAGCTTATCTTATTCAACTTAAGTTGTTCACTTGAAATGCCTTTAAAATCAGGAAACATTTCTGGTAACTCTGAACCACACTTGTCTTCTCGTGTGATTTGGGTTTTGTACGGGCTTGATCATCTGTTTCTTTCTCTCCTTCTTCTCCCTCATCTCAAAAAGAGAGACGAGAGAGACGAGAGAGAAAGACACAACGCCCCCTCTCGCCCTGTTGATGTGAAACTCCTCACTGAACAATGCCCAGTCATGCCTGACTCTCGGTTTTACTGCTACAGCCTACTCACATCACTAAACTTCATTAAACCCTGTTATCTTGAACCCCCATCTTCATCGCAAACATTTCTTCATAAGCATCACCATCTCCATTATCACCATCATCATCACCAAACTCTATATTATTCTCAGCAAAAGTGTGACTTTCGATATCAAATACACCGTTGTTTGTCAAAATCTCTGCATGAAATAGTGATTCTCCCTAAAATGAATGAGGGTGGCTGCGTTGCAATTTCAACAATCATTTTCATACCTCATCATCAATAATGGCCTACCGAAATATGTCACCTACACGTAGAGATGGTAACCTGCAATTGTTGCAATCTTTAAAATAAAAATTCCTCATTCTCACGTGCGCTCCAAACTGTACGACTTCTTATGTGGAACACAAAAGAAGATCATTTGAAAGAACTCTCATACAACAAAAGACAGTGTTGTTTTTGAACCCCTTTAACTTTAATTGTATAATCATAAAAAGCCAAAACTTGCTTTAAAATATCTTTGTGTTCAGCCATCTTCATCGCAAACATTTCTTCATAAGGATCACCATCTCCATTATCACCATCATCATCATCATCATCACCAAACTCTATATTATTCTCAGCAAAAGTGTGACTTTCGGTATCAAATACACCGTTGTTTGTCAAAATCTCTGCATGAAATAGTGATTCTCCCTAAAATTAATGAGGGTGGCTGCGTTGCAATTTCAACAATCATTTTCATACCTCATCATCAATAATGGCCTACCGAAATATGTCACCTACACGTAGAGATGGTAACCTGCAATTGTTGCAATCTTTAAAATAAAAATTCCTCATTCTCACGTGCGCTCCAAACTGTACGACTTCTTATGTGGAACACAAAAGAAGATCATTTGAAAGAACTCTCATACAACAAAAGACAGTGTTGTTTTTGAACCCCTTTAACTTTAATTGTATAATCATAAAAAGCCAAAACTTGCTTTAAAATATCTTTGTGTTCAGGTTTGGAACAACATGAAGGTGAATACATGATTCATTTTTATTAAGGAATAGTTTACCCTCATGTCCTTCCAAACCTGTATACGTTTCTTTCTTATGTTGAACACAAAAGAAGATATTTTGAAGAATGTTGGTATTCGAACAGTTGTTGTGTTCAACATAAGAAAGAAACTCACACAGGTTTGGAACGACATGAGGGTGAGTAAATGACGACAACATTTTCATTTTAGGGTGAACTATTCCTTTAAGGGCCATTTCTACCCAATCTAGGCCATCTTCAAACTAGTTTTGTTGTATTTTCGTAATGTATTTGGTTGATTAAGTGATGTTAGATAATATTTTGACTTCAATAAATCAGATATTTAGATTTGTTGTGAGTGCACAAAAAAATTCTCTCAGCATGTAATATCCACAATCAACGGCTATTTAAATGAAAAACATTTCTGCTATTCCAACACCGTGTATTCATTTTATTATGCTTTTTTTTATTATTATAATCAGCATCTTCTCCTTACTCAATAAAGTACCTTCACGGACCCCTGTTTGAAGCCCCCGGAGGTGATACAGGAGACCATGGAAATACAATAAAATACAACATAGAACAAATAGGTTGTAGAATAGTTTTTCAGCACTTAATAGCAGTATTTAACAATCAAATACTAGATGGATAAGAAAGAGAGAGTGAAAAAAACGTAGGGGCAAGGACAGGCGCTTTGTCAAACTGAGAGCTGCCTCTGAGGTCTGAGTCGGAGCAATACAGGTTTTTTCTCGCTCTCTCTCTCTCTACGGTGTATGATGTTTTTTCTCACTCGTTTCCAGGATCACAATGACAAAGTCTTCAAAAGATCAGAGGAACCAAGAGAAGACTGCCGTACCGAAAAGTTAACCATCACTAACGCCTCCGCAGAGCCTGCATGTCTTTCTCTCTGTCTATCTTGCCTTAACAGTGCATCCCTCCTTCATTCACTCACTCGTGTATACAGACTTGCATGTAACACGCAGAGAGTTCAACTGTCCTGCAGGCCTTGACTTCAAAACTGAGAGGTAAGTGACATCTTCCTCTGTTTATGAACAAGACAACAAAAAACAGACAATGAAGTGAGTTAGCGAGTGATAAAACAGACTAATAGATAGTGTTTTATAAGTATATACACATGTATTTCAGTTCTGCAAACAAAGTTATATAAGGCACAGACATGGCTGTGCTGACACTCATCTTGTTTGTTTTTACATCTTGAATGTAAAGCGATGCAGACGCATGGCGCTTGTTTTTGAAACTCATAAGATTGTGTATTGCACCAGACTTGTAGACTAGCGCAAAAACAGGTTCATCTAAGCAACATGGATCTACGTGTAGCATGAAACATTTCATTGATGTTGAGGCCTAGTTTCGGAAAACGACTGGAGTACAGAGGACACATTAGACACTCAGTGTGGATTGAATGAGGTATCTTTTTGACTGTAATGTACCTCTTTTTACATTTAATTAATGAACATCTTCTTTAGTTTATGAGATGCATACACTAATAATAGTTCACTCCATTAGTATTTTGTGGCGTCTATGACATTCTTCAGATTGTGAACGACAGAGTAGAATATTGATAATTTTCGGATAATCTGTAGATGAAACGTGTGAGTTTCATGAGAAACAGAATTGGATTGCGTACAATCCTGTGAGAAAAAGCAGTTTGAATACTTTTTCTTGGTTCTGCGCTCTAAGTACAAAAACTCAAAAATAATAAAAGTAAAGCTTCTATTTCTGGAAATCATATTCAAAAAATATTTTTAAGGGGTAAGTGTTTTTTTTGAGCCTTGAGCATAATTTCTCTCCCCTTTTATGTGCATTTGTAGTTCCTTGAAGACCTGCGTCAATGATTATGGGACTGAAAGTGTGTGCAAGGTTCTTCCCTTTAACACAAAGAGCAGTCAGTAATGACCTATTTTTGTTGATGGTGGACCATGCAAATTATTAATAACTCGGGCTCCTAATAATGTATTGTCTGATTTTACTGTTTTTTCCGCACATTTCATCTTTACACAACAGGGTCTAATAAGCAAACTTTCTCTGATGTTTTTTGCTATTATTGCAAAGTATAATGTCATGTAGAGAAAAATGATTCAGAATTATTATTTATGAAATTAAACTCACCTGACGGATAACGTCCTACAACCGCCTTTATGACTCAGGTGCTGCAAACTACTAGTCCAAGCGATGATGATTCCTGAAAATATATATATAATAAAAAATTAGCCTCAAAGTTCAGTGATTATACTTTACACTTGAAAAGAAAAAAAAAGGCTATTAGGATTTAACAAGAATCCTTCTACTAACAGAATTGCAACAGTTTCTGCATTGTACCTTTAACCTTTTTGGATATTTAAATTATGTCTATGCAAGAGTTCTGTGTTTATTCTGTGAGGATGTTGGCATCCACCAAGGGCATATTTCCTGTATACTGATCATTGCAGCCAAATTTAGCTTTAATATGCATAAGCAATACTTAAACAGTACAGTGTTAGGTCCTCTTTTATTCAGGTATTGAATGAGTATTGGGCTTTTTGTAAGGCGCTAAGTTGATTTTAAACCTCAGATCTCCATTATTATGTATTGGGTCAAACAGAATATGACGATGGTCAACAACAACAAATGAGCAATTTATTTTTTCTTTTCTTTCTTTTTTTTTTTTAAATAATGGAATACGAAAAAGAACATGTAGAATTGGCTTTATGTAAACTGATATTTTAGGTAAAACACATGAATCGTATAAGACAAATTAGTTGAAGAAATTTGTTAGCTGGTTTAATCTATAGTAATTCTAACGATGTTTATATAAAAAAATAGTAGTCTATGGTATGTCTTCATGTAGAAATAAATTGTGTATTTGTATGTAGGTTTAGATGCGAGGCTCTGGGAGGCCTTAGAAACATCACTTAACAGTCTTTGCAGTTATTTGACTATAAATATGTTTTACTATTTGACTATGAAAGGCAAGATATTCAGTCTAGGTAGCACCTGTTCAATATGAACAAAATCTAAAAAAAAAAACAAAAAAACAACAACAGTAAGTCTGTATTTCATCAGATAATACAGATAATTACATAAGATAATTTTTGCTATTTGCTAAATACATATTATATACAAATACTTGATATGGCATGAAAATGTAAGATTTTATTAAAGCTGTTATAAGGACAGACTGCTTCTGAAGCTTGTCTATGTGCAGTTATGTTTGTCTAGGTAGCACCTGTTCAATATGAACAAAATCTAAAAAAAAACAACAAAAAAAAACAACAACAGTAAGTCTGTATTTCATCAGATAATACAGATAATTACATAAGATAATTTTTGCTAATTTTCTAATACATATTATATACAAATACTTGATATGGCATGAAAATGTAAGATTTTATTAAAGCTGTTATAAGGACAGACTGCTTCTGAAGCTTGTCTATGTGCAGTTATGTTTAGCCTTCTGCGATAAACATTTTTAGAACGTATTAAAAAACAGTAAGACATTCAGTTGAGAATTAAATGTTAAATTTGCTAATTTTTCGTCTAGAGCACCGATATGACAAAAAACAAAACAAATAAACAAACACAAAACAATTTGATAATATCAATGATAAATCGGATCAATAATCATTATATGGATGAGACTGCAGTGAGATACATACAGATGTTGTGCTCTGTCATTTTATAGTTTATCATTCTCTCGTTTGAAAACCTTTTGAACAAAACCATTCCAAAATATATTCATCTAATCATACAAAAGCACACATTCGAAAAGTTGTTTATTTAGTATCGCTTTTGTGCAACTTCTAGTGCTAGATTTATCTAATTTGCATACATCATATTCACTTACTGTTTTTTTTTTCATTTTTACAGGTCTAACACTGATGAAATTGAATCAAAGATCGTCTTATAGACATAATTTAAATAAGGCTCAATAGGATAATGCGTAACATTTAACACTGAAAAAGACTAAACATTAAAAAAAATATTGGCAAAAAAAATATATTTCCATGTAAATACAAAAATACAATAAATCTAAATTGCAGATTTTGCCTCTTTCAACGGTTATCCACAAACCAGTATGCGAACACTTTTGTGTTTATCATTATGATTTGGGTTAATATATTTTAGCATTACATTACAGTTATTATAAAATGCCGCCAGCAAAATGTAAACAATTCCTAAACTAAAAATCTTTATTAATATTATTTAAAAGTCTTTATAATAGTATATGCTTTCACGACTTAAAAATGTCACCGTCACAGAGCTGGGAAGACATGGACTGCCAGACATACACTCTTAAAAATAAAGGTGCTTTACGATGCCATAGAAGAACCTTTTTGTCTAAATGGTTCCATAAAGAACCTTTAACAGTAGGGCAGCGAGAGTGAAAAATCTACATTTCTCTGGTCCAGGAATCCGTCTTCTCTCAGTGTATTGTATTACATTCTTTCACCCACATTATGCTAATGGTGAGGTTTGTGTAGGTGATTTCTGCAGGTACATTCATACTGTACTCACCACTGAATTAACATCACCCTCATCAGCCAAACTGCCAAACCTACAACCTATGCGGGGGCCGTCCAGATTCACGGTCTCTCAAAGTTTAATGCCTCTGACCGAGATACAGAGAGAGAGAGAGAGAGAAAAACACTACGTGTGGGTGGAAAAAGGGGTGCAGAGACAATTGTATGCGGTATGGAAACGATTTTATATTGTGGGTATAAGAGGGATACACTTGCAGAAAGAGAGCGGAGGCGGGGTGTACGGAGGTTTCCCTTGTCCACTTCCTGTTCTGTCGTTGTTTCATGGTCAACTTCCCGTCACATGATTTTGAGCAACCACAGATTCTCACTGGCGTAAACACAGTTTGTCTTTTCGCCCACACAAACACATGCACAGAAGAAGAAAAAAATCACACATTAACACACACACATACAGTATATGCATGCACAAAATCAAGCAATCAAGTTAATAATTTAACACACCACATAACATTTAACACAAAACACAACTGTTCACATACATACAAATACAAAACAACTACTCAAACTTGTTCTTATGACCGACCCACACACACACACACACACACAGACACTTGACAGGAAGCTTTGCCTCTCACTCATGTCGTATACACTTACACACACACCCACGCCTTACCTGCCAGTTTGACAACTCTTACGTTCTTTACACTCAAGTCACTAACCACAACAGATGCGAATCTCAAGATAACACTCTGAGCCGCAAGCACAAAAAGTCTCATAACTTGCCAGCATCATTGAAGACAACAAGCTTTCATCCTACAGTTTTTGTTAATTGTTAAAAAATCTTGTAAAGTAAGGTTAGTCCGGATTCAGCCCTGTTTGCTCTATCGTCTGTCTGTTCACCATGAATGAGACCCTCTTTGGACCGAGAGAAGATGGTGGTGATCAATGGGAGACTGTGAGTATGCGACGTGTGATGTAGGAGAATGGATAAAAATAGACTGAGAAGGAAAAGAGGTTAAGGAGGAGAGCAAGACAGAAGAGGGAGAGAGATATAGAAAGACAGAGATAGAGGGAGATCCGTGACTGCTTCCTCAGGATGTGGTTTTCGGTTCAGGGTTTTAAGGGAGGGGGTGACTC
Source organism: Sinocyclocheilus anshuiensis (assembly GCF_001515605.1). Classification (NCBI taxonomy): domain Eukaryota; kingdom Metazoa; phylum Chordata; class Actinopteri; order Cypriniformes; family Cyprinidae; genus Sinocyclocheilus; species Sinocyclocheilus anshuiensis. The sequence continues at coordinate 1,275,064 of NW_015538065.1, forward strand.
TATGACAACCGAAGACTTACCTTTTGATCGGTGGCACCTGTGAAAGAAATGTGTGAGAGAAAGAGTTTTCACATTTAAGTATGATAATGCGCACAAGCGAGGAAGAGCTAGAGAGAGCGCCTGCTTTCACACGTGTTAGCTGGAGAGAAGGGTTGCACACGGCAAACAACTCGCAAGTCGACATGAACAGATAGCACACGAACAAAAACAACAGGTTATGGATAAAGAAAGTGAAGCACTGGTGAGTACTAGACAAACAGAGTGAGAAAGAAGGATGAGAAAGTAAAAATGATAAACAAAGCCACAGAACAAAGGCCGTTTGTTTTCTTTCGATAGCTGTAGACGTTTCTCAGTTTTTTCTTTGCTGTAACGTTTCCGCATTTCTGTATGAATATTTGTCTTTAAAACCAACTGTTACAGAGGAAGACAAAGAAAAACCATTCAGCGGTTGGGAAAATGTCTCATTGCGTTTGTCTGTGTGGTTTGGCTCACTAACGTTTGTGAGGTTGAAAGAATTTTGATGGCTTCTGATTGTCTTTGTGTGTCGTTTCAGTTTTCAGATGCAATGAGCGTCCTTTAACTCGAGGGTGCAGCCATTTGCAACAAGCCACATGGCTGACCTTACATCTCCCGAGGCGGAGTCGCTCTCCTTCGCTCCCATGTTCCGACACCAGGCAGAAGGTCAAAGGTCAAGCCACGACCTTTACCTGCAAGGTTCTATAAGTGGGCTCAGCCCATTTGAGGTCCCGTGTGAAGCCACGGATGGCACCGGGAACGCTCTGAATGGAATAGATCAAACGGGGAACGCTTCTTACTGGGGGAATACATCCCCTGTGTCCTCTATGGAACTGAACAGGAACAAGGCACAAGCTGGAGTTTATGAGGCCAACTGGAGTTCTCACTACCACCAACAAGAGGCGTCAGAGAGTTATGAAACAACTGGGCGTCAGCAACAAAAACTGGATTCATTCTCCGAGGCATTTTGCAGTCATAGCGCCACCCGAATGCCGGGCGGAGGAGAGCAGAGTGGCTTTAACAGCTCTACTCCTCCGTCACATGCCCTCTCTTTCCCTCTGGTTCTTAGCCCACCTCCAACGCCCCTGCCTGCTCCATCCTTTTCTCCTCCTAAACGACCTCAACACTTCTTGCCCAGCCAGATCTTGAGCCAATCACAGATACAAACTCAGACGGATGGGTCGCTGCAGTTCTTTCCCTCTTTACCTTCGCCCTCCACCGGCAGGTTCAATCACCCCATTTGGCTCCAGCTGCAAGCTGACGACAGCGACGGCCTGGACTTAACGCAGCACCTTCCACAAGATTCAAACTCCTCTCTGGTTTATTCAGAGCATGGAGGGCCTCATCTGAAACATATTAACTCCCTGCAGAGAGGTACAGGTAACATAACACCATGTTTTGTGTGTTGATCTGTCTTGGCATGCCGTTATTTTTAAACTTAAAGTGTGACTTTTAATAAAACAAGTGCTTTTCTTGCTTAGACTGTTCACTGCAAATGTCCCTCAACCCTGTACTGGTTCAACATCACCATCACCAGGCCTGCACGCAACAAGAGCTGGGTCACGAGCCTGGAACATCCGAAGATCACATGACTTGGTCTCAGGTTTGTCATCTGCACATTCAGACAGATCATTAGTCTGGTCAAGCATAATCGACTGATGCATCAATGGCTTTAATGTCATAGCAGCCCATTTAATTTTAATGTTCTGTATTTTAAGCTGGTTATGCTAGCATGCAACATTCATTACAATGTATAGAACCTTTTTTTTTCATTTTGACAGATTGGGCAATCATCTCATTCATTTGGACCTTCTCTAGACCAGTCTAGTCTCCATGTGCAGGGGTCAGGGCCAGGAGAAGGAACACGATTCGGCTACGGACTGAACTTTGGTCCTGGGTCCTCAGACAAATCTCAGGTGCCCGTCAGCACACAGGCAAGAGACCATTAATTTACTACATCATTTTGTACCATTCAAAAGTTTGGGGTCAGTAAGATCTTCAAGAAATTTTAGACAAATTAATACTTTTTTGATCAATTTAATTAATCCTTGGTGAATAAGTGACAATAAAGATATTTATAATGCTACAAAAAAAACAAAACATTTTAAATAAATTCTGTTTATTTTTTTCTTTTTAAACTTTCCATTCATCAAAAAATCCTGAACAATATTATCATGGCTTCCATGAAAAAAAAAAAAACTTTACAACTGTTTACAACATTGATAATAATAGGAACTGTTTCTTTAGAACCAAATCAGCACATTAGAATAATTTCTGAAGACAAAAAATTACATTTAAATAGAAAACTGTTATAAATAAAACTGCAATAATATTTTACAATATTACTGTTTTTACAGTGTTTTCTGATTAAATAAATGCAGTATTGGTGAGCATAAGACACTTCTTTCTAAAAAAAAAAAAAAACAACCCCAAGCTTTTGAACGGTAGTAATATACAACATGTGAAATATACAGGTTAAAACCACAAGCCTTTATGCTTGGGAGCATCATTTTAAGCAGAATCACTCACATGCAGCTTTATTTGCCTCACGTAGAATGTTCCCAGTTCCGTATATACTGGAGTCCCTTTCAACAGTGTGATCCAGATGAGTAGAGACCTAATGGAGAACTGGGAAGAAGCTACACCTCACTATATGCCACCTCCAATGCTGAACCCAACACGTAGTGGAACGGGACTCTTTTGCAACCTACTGTCTTCCCTAGCTGTGGAAAACAGAGCATTGTGGACAGACGAGAGGAAAGATGATGACTCACAAAGGTCAGCATTCAAATGTTTGTTTGTTTTTCTCAGTTTTGGTCACTCATTTGGTGTCGTCATACATGAAGCATTTGTATTATTTCAGCTAATACTAATTTTTATTTTGTATTTTTATTTAGAGCATGTCTGAACAGCTAAAATAAATGTTACTTATTTGACAACAATAATTTGTCAGGACATAAATAATGCACAGTTGTGTCAAGTTTTTGCTTTCTTGATTTGGTGAGCATCTGCTTGGTTGTGTTGAATCTTCCTTATTTTAACCCTCTGGCATTGTTCACATGGCAGTAAAAAAAATATATATATTTTTTTTTTTATTTAATTGAATGTTTTATATTGTATCTTGATAGTTTTTTTAAATGTAATATTTAGGTTTTTTTAGGAAATGTTTGGTTCTAAATTATATTCATAGTTATGATCCATTTGATACCTGCAAACCACTTTTTGAGCATAGACCTGAAAATTACATTTCCAACTTAAACTGTCGTAAAACTTGAACTGGGGACAGTTTCATAAAACAAGTTTACCAAATAAGCCTATTTAGAGCATGTCTGAACAGCTAAAATAAATGTTACTTATTTGACAACAATAATTTGTAAGGACATAAATAATGCAAGTTTTTGCTTTCTTGATTTGGTGAGCATCTGCTTGGTTGTGTTGAATCTTCCTTATTTTAACCCTCTGGCATTGTTCACATGGCAGTAAAAAAAATATATATATTTTTTTTTTTATTTAATTGAATGTTTTATATTGTATCTTGATAGTTTTTTTAAATGTAATATTTAGGTTTTTTTAGGAAATGTTTGGTTCTAAATTATATTCATAGTTATGATCCATTTGATACCTGCAAACCACTTTTTGAGCATAGACCTGAAAATTACATTTCCAACTTAAACTGTCGTAAAACTTGAACTGGGGACAGTTTCATAAAAAGTTTAAGTGAGTTATTGAAGTTAGCCGTTATGAAAAATGCACAAAATACAATTTTTTTAATATGAAATATGAAATATAAAAACGTTTTACTCAAAAGCTGCAAGAAAACCAAAGCCATGAATCTAAACAAGTTGCGTTCCAAATTTGAGGTTGATATCACAAATAAACGAGGTCTCAGTAAGATTTAGTTTGGGTGCAATACCAAACATTTCTACAACAAAAAAATCCCTTCCCATTAATTTTCAATGACTGTGAACAATACAAATATGACCATTTAACCTTTTCAAATCATCCAAACATTTAAAAATCCCTTCCCATTAATTTTCAATGACTGTGAACAATACAAATATGACCATTTAACCCATTTAACCTATGCCCATGATTTTTTTGTGTGCGCGCGCGCGCGCGCGCATGTTCACATAGCAAGTGCCAAAATCTTTACTAAGTTTCGTACCTGCCCATTCCAATAAAGTAAAAAATTTAAAAAACAAATAAAAAATAAACGATATGTGAAATTTACCCAGAGGGATAAGAAACTTATGTGTCACGCGTTTCTGAGACAGATGATTTCATTAAACTTTGTCAATTCACACCCAAGGTGCATAAATATAGGCCCAGAGTTCCAAGCTGAGCTGCCAGATCTGATTATAGGAAGAGAGCATGAGGTGTGTCCAGAGGAACCAGTCAGGGAGGAGTTACTATGGAAACCTTGGGCAGAGTTAGAGGAAAATGACATCCTTTTACAGCACGGTAATCAAAATCAAATATTTTAATTACCATTACAC
>NW_015538065.1:1282617-1285876 GCF_001515605.1 Sinocyclocheilus anshuiensis
TATTTTTATTTAGAGCATGTCTGAACAGCTAAAATAAATGTTACTTATTTGACAACAATAATTTGTAAGGACATAAATAATGCAAGTTTTTGCTTTCTTGATTTGGTGAGCATCTGCTTGGTTGTGTTGAATCTTCCTTATTTTAACCCTCTGGCATTGTTCACATGGCAGTAAAAAAAAAAAATATATTTTTTTTTATTTAATTAAATGAATGTTCTATATTGTATCTTGATAGTTTTTTTTAATTTAATATTTAGGTTTTTTTAGGAAATGTTTGGTTCTAAATTATATTCATAGTTATGATCCATTTGATACCTGCAAACCACTTTTTGAGCATAGACCTGAAAATTACATTTCCAACTTAAACTGTCGTAAAACTTGAACTGGGGACAGTTTCATAAAACAAGTTTACCAAATAAGCCAGGTTTATTTTAGTTAGTCTCACATATTGTCAGTTGATTTGGTTCAAAATAAGTCAGACTAACTGAAATAAGCCTGGCTTATTTGGTAAACTTGTTTTATGAAACAGGCCCCTGAAGCACAGACTTAAGTTTGGTCTCTTCTGACACATGGCAGATTATTGATGAAGTGAAGTTTAAGTGAAACAAAAGTTATTGAAGTTAGCCGTTATGAAAAATGCACAAAATACAATTTTTTTAATATGAAATATATATTTTCAAAACGTTTTACTCAAAAGCTGCAAGAAAACCAAAGCCATGAATCTAAACAAGTTGCGTTCCAAATTTGAGGTTGATATCACAAATAAACGAGGTCTCAGTAAGATTTAGTTTGGGTGCAATACCAAACATTTCTACAACAAAAAAATCCCTTCCCATTAATTTTCAATGACTGTGAACAATACAAATATGACCATTTAACCTTTTCAAATCATGCCCATGATTTTTGTGTGTGTGTGTGTGCGCGCGCGCATGTTCACATAGCAAGTGCCAAAATCTTTGCTAAGTTTCGTACCTGCCCATTCCAATAAAGTAAAAAATTTAAAAAACAAATAAAAAATAAACGATATGTGAAATTTACCCAGAGGGATAAGAAACTTATGTGTCACGCGTTTCTGAGACAGATGATTTCATTAAACTTTGTCAATTCACACCCAAGGTGCATAAATATAGGCCCAGAGTTCCAAGCTGAGCTGCCAGATCTGATTATAGGAAGAGAGCATGAGGTGTGTCCAGAGGAACCAGTCAGGGAGGAGTTACTATGGAAACCTTGGGCAGAGTTAGAGGAAAATGACATCCTTTTACAGCACGGTAATCAAAATCAAATATTTTAATTACCATTAAACCACTAGTTTTTTCTTCATTAATGAGTGTGATCTCGAACCTCAGTGGAGAATCTTCTTGACCTGAGTGCCTCCAGTGTTCTACCAGGAGGTGGCGCCAATCTGGAGCTTGCTCTTCATAGCCTGTCTCATTGCCAGGGAAACATTCTAGTGAGTGCAATATTCATTATGAATTCATGTTTGTAGATGCATGATATTTTGTGATTGCTTTCAGTTACCTCTTCATAATGTCCTTGGTAATCATGACTTCTGATCACTGTTTTTCCCAAAATAATGCAGCATAATATTTAATTTCCTTATTTTCCCTGGTAACAGGCAGCGCTGGAGATGCTGTTGTTTAAAAACTCCCCTCCATCAGAAAACTATCACTATTCTGGTAAACACTCATTTGTTGATTGTCAAAAACTCTTACAGTCGGCATATTATAAATAAGACCAATCCCGTTTCACTTTCCCTTTAGGCATGAATATATGGAGTTTGAGTGAACAAAGACTGTTCCATAAAGCATTTGCAATTTATGGAAAAGATTTCTCCTTTATACACAAAATGGTAATATATTGAATATTTGCAACTCCAAACCACCAAATATCAGAGATCAGAGTATTTACAGTTCTCATACTTTCAGGTGAGAACAAAGCAGGTGTCACAGTGTATTGAATTCTACTACAACTCCAAGAGGCTTTCAGAGAAACAAAACAAGCAGAGGGAGAGAGAAAAAGAAAGTCTGGAGGAAGAGAGAATTGCAGCCATCATCAGTCAGGTAAGACTGACTTTGATTACGGCACATCAGTGTCAGTCGATCATACCATTTAACCTTTTCAAATCATGCCCATGATTTTTTTGTGTGCGCGCGCGCGCGCGCGCATGTTCACATAGCAAGTGCCAAAATCTTTACTAAGTTTCGTACCTGCCCATTCCAATAAAGTAAAAAATGTAAAAAACAAATAAAAAATAAACGATATGTGAAATTTACCCAGAGGGATAAGAAACTTATGTGTCACGCGTTTCTGAGACAGATGATTTCATTAAACTTTGTCAATTCACACCCAAGGTGCATAAATATAGGCCCAGAGTTCCAAGCTGAGCTGCCAGATCTGATTATAGGAAGAGAGCATGAGGTGTGTCCAGAGGAACCAGTCAGGGAGGAGTTACTATGGAAACCTTGGGCAGAGTTAGAGGAAAATGACATCCTTTTACAGCACGGTAATCAAAATCAAATATTTTAATTACCATTAAACCACTAGTTTTTTCTTCATTAATGAGTGTGATCTCGAACCTCAGTGGAGAATCTTCTTGACCTGAGTGCCTCCAGTGTTCTACCAGGAGGTGGCGCCAATCTGGAGCTTGCTCTTCATAGCCTGTCTCATTGCCAGGGAAACATTCTAGTGAGTGCAATATTCATTATGAATTCATGTTTGTAGATGCATGATATTTTGTGATTGCTTTCAGTTACCTCTTCATAATGTCCTTGGTAATCATGACTTCTGATCACTGTTTTTCCCAAAATAATGCAGCATAATATTTAATTTCCTTATTTTCCCTGGTAACAGGCAGCGCTGGAGATGCTGTTGTTTAAAAACTCCCCTCCATCAGAAAACTATCACTATTCTGGTAAACACTCATTTGTTGATTGTCAAAAACTCTTACAGTCGGCATATTATAAATAAGACCAATCCCGTTTCACTTTCCCTTTAGGCATGAATATATGGAGTTTGAGTGAACAAAGACTGTTCCATAAAGCATTTGCAATTTATGGAAAAGATTTCTCCTTTATACACAAAATGGTAATATATTGAATATTTGCAACTCCAAACCACCAAATATCAGAGATCAGAGTATTTACAGTTCTCATACTTTCAGGTGAGAACAAAGCAGGTGTCACAGTGTATTGAATTCTACTACAACTCCAAGAGGCTTTCAGAGAAACAAAACAAGCAGAGGGAAAGAGAAAAAGAAAGT
>NW_015538065.1:1285886-1286068 GCF_001515605.1 Sinocyclocheilus anshuiensis
TTTCTTGGGGTCTGCAGCTTCGGTCCAACAGTGTGGTTCTGGCAGGATTGGCGGAAGGTACCACTTTAGTGATGTCAGTCACTACAGTCATCACACCCTCAGTAGTGCACACTTCAAAGATAAGTGGAGAGAGAGAGAGAGAGAGAGAGAGAGAGAGAGAGAGAGAGAGAGCGAGAGAGAGC
>NW_015538065.1:1286135-1288441 GCF_001515605.1 Sinocyclocheilus anshuiensis
AGAGAGAGAGAGAGAAAAAAACTATTCACACCACTTCATCCCTAGACCTGTATTAGATCAAGCAAGCCGAAGCCCACAGAAACCAGCTAGCTATATATCAACATTTGAAGTGGATCAACTTTATCAAAGTTCTCTTAAAACCAAAATGCATTCTTGTCTTAAGACAACTTTGATGAACTTTTTTTGATCCACTTCAAATGTTGACTACTGTATATGCGTGCTTTCTGATGCCAACGTGAGAGATTTGGGGTAAGTCAACAGCCATTACATTACCCAAAAGCTCAGCGGTTTGGAAGCGGCAGCGTTTGGCTGAGGACTTATCAATCTCCAGGGTTTTAACATTTCTGGAGAGAAGTTCAAAAGTGCCATAGAACCGCTGTAGAGTAATATCCTATAACATAGGGAGACTTCAGGTTAAATTTCAGCCACACGGTCACAACTCAATTATGAGAATTTTAAAGTGGCTTCTGCAACTGGGCCCTGCTTGTGGTTTAAGTTTTACCTCATAAACGTATCCAATGGTAAACAGAGGCACAGCCAATATTAATGTGGTGCTGTCACTGGTCAGGATGTAGCCACGCTCCGATGCCAGCTGTGGGGTCAAGGTGTAAGACCCAATGGCAATGTCCCACAAGTAGTCATACTGCTGATGGTCCTTCATGAAGCTTATGCCATTGTCAGTACACATGCTGTCAAACACTGGCGGTACTGTGGAGACAATTAAAAACACCCCCTAAAATGTATGGAAGACAGTACTATATCAAGTGTCAAAAGTGTTTGATTCATCTGAAAATAGTCTCATGTCAAAAATCTAAAACCATAACTTTTAAAATGCTGAAAAGTTAATGGTTCTTACTGGCATCAACGATTAAAGCAGACACAGAAGAAAAGTGGTAATATGCCTCCATCTGAGGTATGATGTTCAAAGTCCATTTAATTTCCAGAGAGTACTTAATGCCCACCGAAATGTACTGCAAGGGAGAGACAAAACGCTGAAACCGAAGACGAACATTTAACACACGGGTCTGAAGTTACGGCCACTTGGTCTTACAAGCATGCAGCAAGTCCATAGAGCAGGGTTTCATATAATACACTTGTAAAATTCTCAAACATAGATACAAAATTCACATTAAGCTGTACACTATATAGCAAAATCTCAACTGCCTGCAAAAGTATCTTATCAGCCAGCTCTTTATATAAATTTGGATCTAAAAGCATCTGTCCAACTTCCACATACTACAGTATACTTGCTAAAGTGTATACCACCCATGCATCTCAATTGCTTGAGTGGTCACAAAGCCCACGTTAAAGATCACTGTACTTCAACCTGCTAACATGAATGCATGAAGAAAGATCATGACTTTGTAAAACTGCTTTGAAACGGTGCATTACAAAAAGTCCTGACCTAGAAAACAGTGAACAAAAGCAAACCTCACCTGCTTCACAACAAATTGGTCATCAAAAGGCACCCTAATGATGTACGCAAAGGTATTTTTGCCTTCCGAGACTCTGGTGATGGCGTACCCCATCTGTGCGGCAGTCAATACGGAGATCTCCTGCCCATTCAGCTCCACAGACACCAGTTCCACATCAGAAGGAATATTACCCAGGTAGACCTGGAAGACTCGCGCCTCAAGGGTCGTTTCTGGATGAGTCAGTACAGTTAAAGTAAACCCATCACCCAAAGAGAAGCAGCGATATGCCCAAACATGATATTCATTCCAACTCACGGTTAACTGAAAAGGGAGGATGAGGAATTGGTGGAGTAGCCATCTGCCGGACCACATTATGCTTGGTCACCACACCATGCTGGTCCACAAGCATTTGCTGGTAGGTCAGCTGGACCATGTACAGCTCATTATACATATTTTCCATCACAAAACTCTGTAGACAAACGTAAACATGCGATTCATAATCTCCTAATCCACTTACTTTAGGATGCTTCAAAACCAATTCCAGGATCATACATGGATAAAACTTCATGGAGCATACCTTTCGTATTCCTCCCTCAGCAGCAAAGGGGATGCTACTCTCTACAGTCTCTTCAGCAACGGTCACAGAGTAGCCTCGGTCTATCGCAGCCTGTTCATCTACAACCTCACCATCAACTCCTATGCCTATGTACTCGCTCCTCAACTCAGAGGGTCCAACAACCAGGGGAGTCATTACTGCAGGGGTCCTCCAGTGAAGTCTGTAGCCATCAAAAGAGCCTTTATCTGAAAGTCGAAGAATCAGTGTAAATATGGAACCTGAAGGTGACTTCTGCAACTCTACAGAGATTCAGTAACAGATAGTGGGAGGGGGGG
>NW_015538065.1:1288515-1317507 GCF_001515605.1 Sinocyclocheilus anshuiensis
AAAGATAAAAATAAATAAAACCAAAACCCACACACTGGTTCTTACCCAGTGAACAGGCAGCAACCAGGTCAACCATGACCACCATCCAGTTCTGTCTGAAAAACACTGTGGCTCGGATCACTTCAACCGCAACACCATTAACCTGAAACAAGTTTGATGCAGCAATTGAGATTAAACATTTAGGATTGCCTTGTAAACACTTGAGATCAGGTCACATGCCCCTATTCAGAGAGTTAGATGACATTAACCACCATACCATTTTTACAGAAGCATGGCGTTGTCCAAAGGTTGTTCGAAGGACAAGTCTGCCAGGTGTGACCATTATGAAGTAGCCCAGAGTAGCAGCATTTTCAGTTGACATGACCTCAGACTGCTGGCCCTCTCGTTGTAGCATCACCTGCCAGGCCTCAACAGCTGAACTTTGGGCCTGGTAGCAAAAACAAAATGTACCAAAGACCACGATTTAAAAAAAAAAATAAAAAAAAGTTAACTCCTTAAAGGGGTCATATGACGCGACTTCAATTTTTCCTTTCTCTTTGGAGTGTTACAAGCTCTTGGTGCATAAAGACCTGTAAAGTTGCAAAGACTAAAGCCTCAAATCCAAAGAGATATTCTTTATAAAAGTTAAGACTTGTCCATGCCCTCCTAAAACGCCTCGTTTAAACACGCCCCCACATATCTGTCACTGTGTGGGATTATTTGCATAACACCGCCCAAATGTTCACGCAAAGGCGGCGTAACTTATTCTCGCTGTAGTATTGTTGCCGCCGCCATGTCGTGAATATGCCGTGTGTTTCGTTGTGAAAGCGAAACTACTTTGTTTGGCCTTCCAAAAGAGGATGATATCTGCTTCATCATACCTGGAGTTGATCAGTTCTGGTTGCTGAGGAAAAACATCAACTTCGCGCTGTGGATCGCCGGATCGGCCTTCACCGTGGCCGAAGCGGAGTCCAGCCAGGGGTCGTCACATGTGGCTGCCACAAGCCTCCTTTGTCGAATCCGCCGGGCGCCGCTCACTCAAGCCACTGTGCGTTTCGTTGGGAAAGCGAAAATACCTTGTTTGGCCTTCCAAAAGAGGACAAGGTTTCTATAAAGTGGGGCAGTTCCAACTTTGCAAGGACAGTCTGGCGCTTCTGACTCCCAGCCTGCAAGTACGGTTTTTATATTTAAATTTGCCACTGATGATTCAAACGCGAGTTTGAGCAGTGTAGAATAGCGCTTAGTTTGTCATTTCTCCGATCACAAATGCAGACATGGTTTTGGGTTTACGCGGCGCAATATGCAACGCAAAGCATAAAAACACAGTACAAGTCATTACAATCAGTAATTATGTCCCCACTGGATGCAACAAATGCCTCGTTTGTAATGGGTTTTATTGGTTTTGTCTCATCGCGCCGGGACACAGGGAAACCATAGACTATGATGGAAACACAGTATGGTAAGGGGCATAACATTTCTGTCACACGCTTGAGGTATTCAGTCAATCACAACACACTGGATAGCTGGCCAATCAGAGCACCCCGCTTTTCAGACCGATGAGCTTTGTAAAAATCGACGCGTTTCAGAAAGGCAGGGCATAGAGGAGAAACAATGTACACTGAAAAAAAAATGATACTAAATTTTAAGGTAAGTGGTTGCAAACAATTTTTTAACTACATTTAAAAAATAAAAACATGTTGAAAGTTAATCAGTTAAATTTGTTTGTTGAAATGTATCTAAAATAAATTGATTGCAACCACTTACCTTAAATTTAGTAAATTCAATTAATCATTTTTTTCAGTGTACATTGTGGAAAATAATACGATTTTGGAACCTTAAATCACATAAATGCATTGCACCAAATAATGTTCTTTTTAGCAACATCCTATGACCCCTTTAAGAACAAAAACTAGTTGCTTACCACAGCTAAAGCTGCAGAGAAGTCTTCTTTAATACTGCCAGCTGTAGGACAAGGTAGATCAGTTCTCACAGACACCTATTGAAGAGGAAAAACACTTTACAAATAAAGCAGGGCAAATGCGTTATATGAAAGCTGAAAGTTCATTCTCATACCTCCATGTAGTTCTCCTCACATGTAACCACCCTCGGAGAGAAAGGAGGAACAGAGCAAGTCTTGGAGACATTGAAAAATGAGTCTTTGCCACTCTTATCCATAATGAACACACCAAACATGAAGGTGAAGACCTCATCTTTCTGAAAATCACAATAAGTTATAAGCTTGGGGTCACAAAGAACGTTTAAGTAATCATCATACTAACAAAAAGCTGCATTTGATTGAAATAGTTTTATGTTATGAAGGGTCAAAAACAAACTACTAGTTTAGAACACATTTTAATTGCATTCCTGTGACAAAACTGAAAGGTCAACAGCTTAAAATCACACAATCCCAAGAAAGCATTCATACATGCTGATTTGGTGCACAACTAACATTCCTCAATGCTGAAAACAGTCATGATGCTTAAACAGTGAAACATTTTGGAATTCTTTGAACAGAGTTTTAAAGACCACTTCTATAAAATAGAAATGCTACATCTCCGCTAAACAAAGCTAATTTTTCCAAACAGTTATGGAAGTGTAGTACTCAGCAAATATGCATTCATTTGATCAAGTAACAAGACTTAAATGGTTCTTCTTTTGAACTTTCTATTTTGGATTCTGTACCCGATTTCCCGTGTGACAGGAGAAGTATGATGCTCGGAGATCAACACGACCCAGCAAAGGCAGGACAGAGTAAGTGTAACCACACTGAGCCCCATAGCTCTCTGTGACAGGATACGCACCTGTGGCATCTAAGAGACCAGAAAGGAGAAGAGAAGAGAAGAGAAGGGGGGAAAAAACCCATACACCACATTAAACTATATTAGTAAAGACATAAGGAAAAAAAGAAAAAGGGGGTCAAACGCACCAATGGCCTCAAAACGAGGCTCACTGCCAGAAGGTGGTATGTCTACTGAGATGAACAGGGAATGGGCCTTGCATTCAACCACAATGGGAACTATGAACAAAACAAAAGACAAAGACGCAGTTTGAAACAAGAAAACACATAATGAAAGCCATCTTTCTGCAAACCCTTACCTTGTGGAAGTCTGGAGGGCTGTTGCAATGTGTTTTTAGAGTCACGCAGTGCACAAGCTACTGCACACAGGAGAAGCAGGCCTCTAATAAAGACATGAACAAACCCAAGTTGCTAATGGATTCATATTACATACAGAAAAAAAGTCTTAGAAAACAATTACCCTGAAACAAATCCAAAAGCCATAGTCACTGATTAACTAAGTGTCTGTAATGTGAAAGCCTAAAACACTACCAAACCTACATTAGCACTAAAACAATATCCTGAACTATGCGACTAAGAATGACAACATGTGACTGACGGCTATATTTTAAATGTGTAATGTTGATTGACTTGTTAGCAGTTGGATGTGTTGACTGGCTACTTCAACAGCAGCTGTGCTTATTAGTACATGACATAATTAACTCATTGGTTGCAATCACTGGTTTTTCCAGACTTTCCTAGTTGGCTGGAACCCCCGCCCATTATCCAAAGCTGAAAATGGTTTTAAAAAATACATATTAATTAGCTTTATGACAACAACAACAACAACAACAACAATAATAATAAAGGAATATTGAATTAGTATGTTGTGAGTTCGGCAATTGAACTTAATCTGTTCAGAGACAACAAAACAACCAATGAGAGAAGAAAAAAATATCTACACATGCATGGTAGTCATTGCTGTTGTCATAAAATATTAAAGAGGAAAAGAAGAACACAGTTTAAATATTTATTTGCGGGCTGATATTTGTTGGCTTATATAAAATACACAGTATAAAGCAGGAATAAAATCACTGTGAAACAAGTAAAGGAACAGCAAGGTTAAGGTGTAATTTAAGTGTACTAACCAAGCCATTCTGTCTGGATCAAAGTGTTGCACTTTAAACATAGAGTCATACATACATAATACTACTGTTCTTCTAATCATTCATTTCTTTCAGTCTTGAAGTTATTCACTCATTGTAGCCATTAATTTTTATTTGGTATTTTGAGATATAACCTTTTCAGCTGTACAACAAATCATTCATTCTGAATTAATTTAATAAATCTGACTAGATTATTAAACCAATGTAATGGTGTATCTGTCCACAAGGTGGGAGCAAAGATACATAAAACTGTGCCAGGAAGCATTTGCGTTAAAATGACAGAATTTGACGATCCTAAAAGAAATACAGAGTATCAAATAAATTATGTACTAACTAAGCATATAACATATGGAGACATGATACCAATAAATAAAGCTAAATAGATGATTTGCCTGTACATGCTGTCATAATTACTTGCACTATATTTAATTAACTGTAAAATGTCACAGAAACACTATAACATTTTCTTGCCACTAACTCAATAATAAAAAAGACATACTAAAATATCACAAAAACAAAGTTGAACCATATAAAAATGAAAATGTAATTGAATTTGCATTACATCTAGGCCTGAGAATGTGTGAGTCACATCTGTAGTGTCATCATGATATGACATGCTTGCAGGAAATGCCCCCAGCATGACAGACCAGCTCTGTGTGATCAGTCACAGTTATTTCTCTATTTTTTCCCTTCCATAAAGGGGAATAACAGAAATCACTAAGACAAGTCTAACATAATAAAACAATAAGGGGGTTTTAAGTGAGTTTCAATTTTCGATTTATAAAAACGATGACAGAGAGCTATGAGCTATATATATTTATATGACCAATTCTATCCTAAAGTTCAAATGGACTGCAAAACTGTCTTTTCCAAAAGGGGTGCTGACATCTGTTAAAGTCTTTTCCTCCCATTTGAGTCTTATTCTGCACTCACAGCATGGCCTTCAGCACCCATCCACATATCAGCATCCAAAAGATGAGAGGTGGAAAGGAAACAGAATAAAATAAAATGGACTAACACAATTCACTCAAGGACTGAACATAAAGCATAAAGACAGCAGTGTTCAATGGAATGAAATCTTTTGGCCTGAAACAAATGAATGAACTGACACAACCTGCACCACATTCTCCAGCTTTTATGAATCAGGGCTAAAACAAAAAGAATATTTTGTGTTAGGCTAATGAGTGGATATATTTCAGGGGACATTTGAAGGGTTTGTCTGAATGGAAAGAGCAAAATTAGTGAATGAAACAAGCTTTTCAGTGTAATTGAATAGAGTAGACACACTGTACTTCTCTGTTATAAAGATTCTCACATTGAAGGTCCAGAAGTGACTTATTTACATTGATTAATTAAATAAACAGTGGCTGAATATTGAGCTCTTTTCAGGCTACGTAATCTTTACAGGATGTCCATAGTGCTTAAAAAGCACAGTGTAGCTATATACAGGAAAAGAACATAATGCTGTCAGCTAAACTGTCAGACAGGAAGTGAGGTCAGTTTTGAAACGTAAACCTTCCGATAACATACCACTTAAATGAACAGAGGTAACACTATAAAACGGAGTAATTTCATTTTTGAATATTTCATATTTGAAATAGTTTTTAATACTAAAATGTCACAACCAAAGCTTTTGGCATCCATTTTAAAAACACTATTTTTATTTGAAACTAGAAGTAGCATTTAGGAATGATGGTCGCCTTGAAAGAAAGAGGAAGAAACTATCACAAACTATAATGAGAAACAGTGAACTCATATCATGCTTCTTTATTATATTCTGAGAAGTGACTAAAAGTGAAACCGTGACATCAGTACCCTACATTGGTCCAGCGTTTTGGTTTTACAGCAGAACAATTAATAAGATGACTGATTAAAACAGAAAGTACATAATGTGTTCTGGCCCAGAGTGTTTTTGCAGCTAGTAGACAATACACATTCCACTGAATCTCTTCTGGCAGTATTGTATGGCTGCAATTGTGTTCACTTCCTGTTGTGGGCAACAGGGTGGCGTGACATCATTTTGCTTGATATATGCAGTGAGTCATTTCTAGTCAACACAGAATTCACCAGCTACAGATTGTGTCCTTTTTGTGAACCTGAATTGTATAGTACGTGTGATTGATTCATGTGCTGAAATTAAATATGACCTTTTATGGTAATAATCAGATGAAACCCTCACCCAGATAGCACACGCACGTCTGCAAGATGTCTGTTAAGGATCGCTTCATCTGGAAAGCATCTGCTGTGTATAAACATCTGATAGACGTCTTTAAGATGTCAGTTTTACATTCATTCTAAATCATAAACATCTTAAAGACATCTTCTAAACGTCTATTTGACATCTGATAGGAAACGTCCTATAGACGTATTGCAGATGAGCAAACACTCTAAAAAAATGTCTTGCAGATGTAAATGCAGACGTCAAATAGACATCTCCGTGATGTACGTGTGCTATCAGGGTAAAGAACATGATACATACAAACGTAGCCTACTGATGTGCAAGTCACCAATGTATTGGCACAGGCAGTATTAGTAATGGGAGACAGATGATTATATGACATGAGGAAACTTTGAAATCTGGTTTGACGGTTTTAGAGTGGTTTAGGGGCACTTGTTAGCTGGCCAGGCTGGGGGACCACCAGGCCTACCATCTAAACCCCAGCCTATAACCCTTCTAAGACATGCAAACCACAGATTCATAAGCAATAATACTGCATAATTTCTTCATTTAAAGTGACGTGACGTGTGGCCAAGTATGGTTACCCATACTAGGAATTAGTGCTCTGCATTTATCCCATCCTAAGTGCACACACACACAGCAGTGAACACACACACACACACCGTGAACACACACCCGGAGCAGTTAACTTTAATCAGTTAACTTTGGTTATTACGCAATAAGTGATGGCTGATTACGCACTGTGGCTAAATGCAAATAATAACCATGTTGCTAAATTACAGTGCCTGACGACACCGCTATTATATTTAGCTACATAGACACTGAATAATTCTTAACTGAATACAAAATAGCAGTGACTATATAGTCCCAGATTTTACCTGTTGGTCAGAACTGTTTATGGTTGGTCATAAATTGACTAGATTTGATTCCTCAAATTTATCCTGTTATGTTGTGTTAAATGTTACTCTCCAAAAATACATCAAAGTATAAGTATTATACACACAGGTGTTATGCGATATGGTTTCGTTTTCCTTTAAGAGCACAACACGCAGATGATCCCTTGTGCGCGACAGAAGCATCTGCACAATGATCAGCGCGAGATCAAATACCAAATAAGACCTAAAATCCGAAACACCTAAAACCGTGGAGGAAAAGCATTAGGATAAGAGACTATTGCATGTATTATTAATTGAACAAAAAACTGATACAATGCATTGCAGAGGGAAGACAAAGAAATGGATGTGGGAATAGGCGTGACAGTGTGCTTGCATTAATTTGCTCAATGTAAATGCATCTCATTTACAGCGAATTGGGTTGAGTGTCCATCAGTGTACGTGTAAACATGAGCTCTGGTGTAAGTATATGAAAATGTCTTTTGATTGCATGCTTATTTATGCGCTTATGCTCAAATTTCCAGATATTTCGGTAACTAACCGGTTAGATTTAGTTTGACAGCCATAAACGGTGTTGCAGAGGTCGTATCATGATGATGTGTTTGGTGAAAACATTAACTGTATATTCGCATATTAAATGCAAAGGGTTTTATTTTCTCAATCCATCGCTGGCAATGACAGGCTTGGTTGCCGTTGCCTCGTAACGAAGCGACGAGCCCTTAGTGGATGTGGGCTTCATCAAATCTTGTTCATTCGCCATTAAAAGCCATTTGCTGTTATATAAGTGTGTATTGTGTACCTTATAAGAACAACTAATTATCTAAACTGTTTTGCCTTTGTGATAGATGCAGGAACATGAACAAAGGGCGAGATTTCAGCACTTCCTGTCGGAGCTTGCAATACTGGGTTCTTTACAGGTGGGCTTTTCCTGAAGCAATACTTTTTACAGTTTCATATTTAATTAAAACTGCACGACTTGCTGAGGTAATTAAAGCTCATGCCGCTGTTTTTGCTATGTTTTATGTCTGTCTGTAGGGCTTCCATTATTTTCAGCCCTGGCTAAGAGGGAGAGAGGAACTTCTGCTGACTGTGGTCAATGATGACTTGGTGGGGTCTTTGTTTCTCTGTTTGTCCCTTTTTGTTTTCTCTCTCAGACTTTTTTATATTAAAAATGTGTTTGAGAAGATGTTTGGAGATGTTAAGTCATAAAGTGCAGCTTCAAACATACACGTTTATCTCTGGAAACATTAAACATAGTTAATCTCAAGCTTAAGTGCTGCTGCATCAGTGACAGTTGTATCTTATGGCAACATGACTCTTTGCTCACAGAGATGGCGTTCTCCTGGGTTCGCCGTGTCTGTGGCCTCCACCTTTACCAGCTCAACCTGCAGTAGCAGTTACAGTCTGGACAGCGACTACGCCAGCTCGCCTTTAGCAGGAGAAGGGCCACCTCCACAGTACAAACCAGAGACACCAGACGCCACACAGCAACAAACTCCCAGCAGGTGGAGGAAAAATATCCTTGGACTGTAGCAATTATAAACTAAGTGCTGTATATCAATTATTTTCATTACTCACTCACAGGAATGTTGATTCTCATCTTCTCCCAGCCTCACCCAGTGAGAGAGAGATCGCTGTTCCTGTGAGTATCATTGCCAATGTCAAATTCACATATGTGACCCTGGAGCACAAAACCAGTCTTAAGTCGCTGGGGTATATTTGTAGCAATAGCCAAAAATACATTGTATGGGTCAAAATTATAGATTTTTCTTTTATGCCAAAAATCATTAGGATATTAAGTAAAGATCATGTTCCATGAAGATATTTTGTAAATTTCCTACTGTAAATATATTAAAACGTAATTTTTGATTAGTAATATGCATTG
Source organism: Sinocyclocheilus anshuiensis (assembly GCF_001515605.1). Taxonomy (NCBI): domain Eukaryota; kingdom Metazoa; phylum Chordata; class Actinopteri; order Cypriniformes; family Cyprinidae; genus Sinocyclocheilus; species Sinocyclocheilus anshuiensis. The sequence goes on from NW_015538065.1 coordinate 1,297,394, forward strand.
CTAAGAACTTCATTTGGACAACTTTAAAGGTGATTTTCTCAATATGTTGATGGTTTTGCACACTCGGATTCCAGATTTTCAAATAGTTGTATCTCGGCCAAATATTGTCCTATCCTAACAAACCATAAATCAATGGAAAACTTATTTATTTAGCTTATCAGCTTTCAGATGATGTATAAATCTCAATTTTGAAAAATTGACCCTTATGACTGGTTTTGTGGTCCAGGGTCACATATTAAGAACATTACTAATCTTAAAATACACAGGCAATTCGTTTAGGTTTGAAAAAATAATCACTACCGTTCAAAAGTTTAGGGTCTGTAAGCTTTTATGATTTTGAAAGAAATCTCTTATGCTCACCTAGGCTGCATTTATTTGATCAAAAATACAGTAAAAACAGTAATATTATGAAATATTATTACCATTTAAAATAACTGTTATTTTAATCTATTTTAAAATAATTATGATTTTTTTTTACTTAACCCAAATGTTTGGACAGTAGTGCACATATCAATTAAAGAGATTAAAGATGAAATACAATTAAGTTGCATAATGCACTCTTGCTATATGCAGTTGCATCTCAATAAATTAGAATGTCGTGGAAAAGTTCATTTATTTCAGTAATTCAACTCAAATTGTGAAACTTTGAAGGCTCAGGAAACCTTTGCAGGTGTTTTGAGTTGATTAGCCGGTTGGCATGTCACCATATTCTAATTTGTTGAGATAGTGAATTGGTGGGTTTTTGTTAAATGTGAGCCAAAATCATCACAATTAAAAGAACCAAAGACTTAAACTACTTCAGTCTGTGTGCACTGAATTTATTTAATACACGAGTTTCACAATTTGAGTTGAATTGCTGAAATAAATGAACTTTTCCACGACATTCTAATTTATTGAGGTGCACCTGTAATAAAATGTTGTATATACAATAGTTTACCTTTAACTTTTAGGTTTTCTGTAAGTTATCAAGATGAAATTTCTGATTGTCTTGCAGTGGTCAAGGCTCTCAAAAGATTTTTTTTCATTGCAGGAAATGAACTGCACCCTGTTCTTGTTAGCCGGCTATGCCAAGTATGGGCAACCTTATGTCTGGATTCGATCCAATCATGAGCGCCTAGTAAACGTCGGAGGAACTGATACGCTAGTCAAAGATACACCAATGAAGCTGAAGTCCATCACAGACTGGGTTTCAACATCCCAAGGTTTTAATATCTTTAAACTTCTTTATTTCACCATCTTCAACTTTTATTGGCCATTTTTTCACAATTTTATTATATACAATATTTCTTTATGTTCCTGGATCAACGTTTGGAAACGTTTACTATTTTTTTTTAAACAAGGTTAAAGATTATGTAGTAGTAGTATATATTTATTTAATGCCATGTCAGCATCTTAGGCTATTTTCATGGCAAAAACAATAAAAAAAAATACAAGTATAACAAATACAATAAAAACCTGCTAACAAACAAACACAAGTTATATCACACAAGATTTTTTACATTAACATATGATAAAAATTGTACAACTTTTTCTGGCAAAAAGTGAGTTCACTTCATAAAAGAGTTTTCTACATACATTAAAAGCTGGACAGTCCAATAAAATATGTTTGACAGAAAGGGGAATATTGCGAAACATGCTAAATATTATGTATAAATATACATACAACTTGCTTTAGTAGTTGTATATCCATATATTGCTGTGTTACCATAAAGCATATCAACCCCCAAGTCCACCAGAAGGATAGTAATCAAACATCTGTACTTTTCATTTTACAAGGGTCTTACATAACACACAAACCTTTCATCTACCCTGTAGGAACTCATGTATGGGATGTAGTGAGTGAGTTGGTGGGACTGTGCACCATGCCGCCTCCCGACAACCCCTTCTCTTTGGACATGCGCTACCTCCAAACCCTGTCCCTCCCAGAGCGCTTCCTTGTCACTGGGGCACTCCTGAATTTCCTGGAGATGATTGTGGTTCAGGGAAGCCGAGAGGAACCGTTCTATGATCTGGGTGAGCACAGAGCTTGAGTTACTTTGAAAGATAGGAGTCCGGGAAATCTATGATCCAAATATTTGGAACGTTCTTTTGTCATTGTGCTCATACGATAAAGGGTGTGAGCAAGAAAAACAATACAAAAATCTAAACATAGCAAAGTCTTAGACCTGCTTCATACATCCTGTGTCTGTTGCATATATTCATTTTGCTGTGGCACAAAAGCACTTATTTTTCTGCATAGAGCCACAGCGGTTAGTGGTTTGTGTGAAACAGGCCTTTGGCTAGATTTGACCATCTTCCTCTAACACGTATTTCCTCTACCCTATTTCTTAGTTGTGGAAGAGTTGAAGCCACTGAGACGACTTCATTTCCAAAGCCTCTCTGAGGTACAAAGGTTTCAAGGCAGCGACAGGACTCCAAGTCCTTTATTCGCCAATTGAAACGGGTACTTCAAAAAAAATCAACAACATCCAAGGGTATTAAACTCCAAAGGATCACCGTTTTTACTATCTGGCCTAAAACTCCTAGAATCTAATATTGTAACAATCTGAACCATGAACTAACCTGTTTTGTTATTTATTTATTTTTTATATTAAAGACCATTCATTTATGTACAAACAAAGAGGTTTAATAATGACAGCTTTAGCCCGGTGACTGTAAGCTTCTAAATGTCAGCCATTGCATGTTTTTGTGAACCACGTACGTCTTTGAAAAGTTACTAAATCAGACGAGAATACTTTAATCCCTCACATTAAAAGATTTGCGCCCCATGACTTACACAGAAACGGCTCCCTCTTTAAAGACCTAATCTGTCCTGAAATTCAAGTAACAACTGGCTTCTTAAAAGTTTGTGGTGACTTTTGCGTGTTTAATAAATTAATAGAATACAAGACACAAATGTTTCACGTATAGAAAGTTTAATATTCCATAAAATACATTTAATATTTAAATATCTACACAAAAATAGGTTTAAAAGAAGGTACAAGAACATTCATAGAACATTAAACACCTCATAAAGCAGACAGAACAGATCCAACAACAGATCTGAGGTCGTTGTAATGCAAGATACGGTTTAATACGACTTTAAATAAAATCCATAAGGATAAAATTAAAAAAGAAATCCTTTGATGTAATTGGCCTAACACATGAGGCAGAATTTCTAATACCGTGAGGCACCGACTGTATACTACTGTGATATATGATGCGATTCTTAGTGAGCGTATGTAACAGTGTTAGGGAAATAGCTACTTAAGGTGCTGGACAATCTTTTGTACTAGGAAATGTTGATTGTTCCAGTCATGCGTGTCCTCCTTTAAAATACTTGGTTTGTGCAACCAGGCCACTTAAAAATGCTTCCTTGCAATTTATAACTACATATAACTGCAGTGCAAAGATGCTGCTTTTTCAAGGACGCTCTATACAAGCATACCTTTGAATCAGTCAGCATTCTGACGTCATTAGCTGTTGCCTGGAGACAGTGACTTATTGGGCTTTTTTCCTTCTCAAAGAAAAATGGGCCGATGTAGTAAAACAAGCCAAAAATGGGGGGGGGGGGGCATGAGCCATTATGGCCTCAAAAACTGCTGGAATGCAGGTGCATAGAAAGAATAATCTCATTTTAAAAGCACACAGCAATACTGCTAATCTTCATTATCTGTTTGGAATTAGAACTTACGCTTTAAGTTCAAAGCTGAATAAAAATGGCAAACTGAGGTAGAACCAGGCAAAGCAGGATATTATATGGCTATGAAAGACAACCAGAAACAAGAATCTCAGTACCAAAACGCCAAATTACAACCAGCCCTGATTGTCAAGACAGTATATAATTATGCAGTACATAATACACCATGAATGATGGTCACATTGATGGTGTAATTATAATTCAGTCATTGGTAATAATGCGTGAAGGTTTTGGCCATATAAAAAAAAAAAAAAAAAAGAGCATGTGAAAGCATACAGTAGTTTAGAATAAAACTGATTGTCTTTAAAATGCCATTTACAGCATAAAAACCATTGCTTCCTTTGTGCATTTGGGATAGAAACACTTTTCCAAAGCGTTTACTTTTATGTGCTGGTCCTACTGTTTACCATCATTTAGCATCCACCCACTTCCCACACAGATCCTCACCTGACACCTCTAATACAAACAAAGCCTGTCTGACTGCTCATCAGTCTCATTAACAAACTACCCAGACATGTAGTGTACACACAGGAGGAGACTGACTAGAAAAACTCAACTCTGTGATACATACATGGCTTTAAAACTAGATACCAGTTCAGCTCAGGTTAGCAGTTTTAGTTGTGTCTCATAGTCCTTAAGCAAACTGAGATGAAATTTAAACCAGCATGACTGAACCCATCAATTTCCTAAACCAAAAAAAGTGATCTCTGGAAACTTACATTTTATCACTTTGGTAAATCCGTAAACTCAAATGCAGTGGCTGTTTAGAATACAGACTCTGAACTTGAGTTGCAAACTCTATCAAAGATCAAACGTTCCACCAGTTGTAGGTGTGGTTGTCCTTTTCCTCACATTCCATGCTGGAAAATCCCAAGCATCAAAAAAATTAATGTGGTCAAGCTTCAGGGTGGGACGGGGTCCATCAATGCCAGTTGTCACTGGCAGAACCTCTTCTGGAAATGGCACGGAGAGGACTGCGGGACACTGACTCCCTCTTCTTCCAACGGACTGTAACACAAAATCCAAAACAAAACAGTTACAACTTTTAAACAGAAAAATAGAACACTGAGCAAATGCAATTTTCTGGTTGCATTCATCACACTCTTTACATTAATGCATTTGGCAGACGCTTTTATCCAAAGTGACTTGCATTACATACAAGGTACACATTTGATCAGTTCATGCATTCCTTGGGAATCAAACCCATGACCTTGGCATTGCTAGCATCTTTTGTTTAAGCTACAAGAGTACAGCACTCATCTGTCTCCACTTTATCCTGCTTTAACTCACCTTTTCCCAAACTAGCTGGCAATGTTGAGCCTTTGGATGCAGTGGGCGTACCAGAAATCTCTGGCTCTTTAGTGATCCCTTCCCCTTGCGGCAACGTGGCGCATCCACCCTGCCAGTCATTTAGCGCTCTCTGAAACGACATCGCCAAGCAGGCTGTCATGTCCTTCGCCCTTTCTGCCCGACTGCACCAGAACACTCTGCATTGCAGCTGCTGACCGGGCTGCCTGCAGATGTACAGAAACACATTGGGCCTGGCCGTGTGCGAGGCGCAGTACGCAATATCCTGCAAGTAGGTCTTGGTGAGCTGCCTTCCGGTGCTCAGTTCTTTAACTTCGACGTATCGGGGTCGCACTACTAGGGCGTGATCTTTAGAAAGCTTCCCAGGGGCTCCATCCAGGAGTCGATCGATGGCATCCTCCGCCTGCTCCAAGTCCAGGGAGAAGATCTTCTTGGTGCCAAGGTAGTGCACCTTGAAGAGGGGATCGCCGTGAGACAGGCTCTCTGTTCGGTCGCGACGGAATCGCCGACGCAGAGCCGCCGGAGAGTTCTTTAGAGTTTGCATCAGATGGAAGGAGGCCAGGGCCATCGTGGGAGAAGATAGAAGCGGAGACACTTTTTTGGAGTCACAGGGATACTTCTCCTGCTTATCCAGTAAGCCTCCCAGTGTGGTGCAACTCAGTATAGCCTTGAGATCTGAAACAAAGAACAAGAGAAAGATGTTTTCATGCTCATGAGGTGAAAATCTTAACACAACATGCTTTTTACCCCAAAGAGATATTTACGCGTGTGGTCCAAGTGTTGCTTTTCTTAACCATGTTTTTCACCTCATATTTAACCACACACTACCTTAATGTTTAAGCATAAAATGACCCAGAACATTGTTCTTATGTGGCAATCTGACTGCAACTGTCTGCCAGCTCTGGCTTTCAGTCAAGCATTAACACACTTATGCATTGTCTCCTCCTGCATGCAGCACAGGAGCTTCAAATATTAAGCATTTGTGTCTAGCAGGAGTGGAAGAACATCTGTCGTCTGTGAGTCATCTGAGACACTCTGCTGGAAAAAGGACGATAACAACGCCCATTTCAAACATGTATTTGAACCAACCCGTGTTAACATGCCCTTGAGGGCCTCATTAGGTCAAGTCTAAATGCACAGAGGGGTGTTGTAGTTCTGCCTTGCAGAAGTTATGTAACACTGGCAGCTAGTTTTTCTTTTGTCTCGTGTTCCCAAAAACATCACTTTTATTCCCACATTGTGCTGGCCATGTGGCCCATACCATTGTGCTCTCTTTTTTTTCTGGCCCATTATTTCAGCATCCTCAGATGCTTCTGATGTTGGTCACCACTCAGACCTCCAACTGTTTTTAGCCCCAATGCCTATTGTTGAGGAGAAACTTTCTACAGGAAACAGCTTTAGACGACATCCCGCCACCTTGAAAATATTTCTTGTCCCAAAAGACAATGGTGTGTAATAGCGTGTGTCAGGTGAGAAATGCAAACACAAAATAAAATAGACTGATCTGATCTACTGGCAACAAGCAGACAAACACACACAAGCACATCTGTAAGGAAATTACCATTCCTTTAGAATACCTTTGTGAACATCTGAACCACAATGTGCTTCGTGAACTATCTCAGAAATAGCAGATTTTTTTTAAACCCAAAATTTGTCCAATGTGTTTTATGTTGCCACATTTGCTGTAGAAAGAGACACTTAGATATACCCACAATAAGAACATTCATTGTCAAACAGCTGCGTAAATGTAAAGTAATCCTGATGGTTATCTCATAGTCACAGACTAATAATAAATACAAGTTTTTTTTTTTAAATGTTGCAGTTAACAAAGCAAAAAACAGCTTTTACTGAAAGTCTATCTTTAACTGTACTCAGCAGAGGTCCTTACCTGGTCATCTGCAACTCCTCAAGAGTTAATTATTACAAACCAGTGTAATTACTTCATAGTGGTTGACTGATATTACTTTTTTTAGTAACTGATGCCAATATTGATACTGCTTACTTAAATCAGTCTAAAACAAGCTTAAACCAGCCTAAAAATGCCTGCTTTTATTCTACCTTGGTTTTACTGGGGCTCTAGTCAGGTAAAATTGTTAAATACAAATAGCACTAAATGACATTAACATGAAATAAACACTTATTTTACTCAATAGTTCTTAAATTGACTAATGAGCCTGGCAGACATCCATCACTAGTTCACAGTCCATTAGGAAAGTCATATACACAACTCTAAAATATTCCAGCAAAAAAAAAAAAACAGTAGCCACGTTTCAATTAATCAGGTTGAAAGACAATCTTAAACTTGTACAGCTTAATTAATAAGGGCGACAGAGCACATCAATATTTTCGCGACTACTTCCTTTCCAAATCACCAAGATTTGTCAGTGAAAGACTCTCACCTTTCATGCAATCTTCGCTTTTGGTCCGGCACAGGTAAATCATGCGTCCTCCACAAACAGCTGGATGGAAAGTAGACGTCCAAACCGTCGTAGCTTTTGTCACCTCCTAAAACTTTTCTCTCCTAAATCGGCAAAGGCGCTTCACTATACACTGAGACGAACGCGCTGTGTCTCTATGTCGGGAGTGGATATGGTTCGAGACAATCGCATGTTCTCCTCGGCGTGGGCAGCGCGGCTCTGCTTACCTCACTGTACGCTCTGACAAACCCAATGAGTCAGACGCGCGTCTGCGGCGCTGTATTTGAGCGGCGTGGGCACGCCTCCGCGGGGAGCTGGGAGACAACCATGAGGACACGGCGTCAACGAGCGCTGGAAGTGTATGAGGAGGGTGTGGGCAAAGTTCAGCCCTCAAGAAAGCGTCAGCGATGTACCCAAAATAAGATTCACCAGGGACAAAGACAATGTGTCTTTGCGCACGGTCGGCGGAGAGAGAAAGTAAATGCCAGATAGCATTGAATGATGCCAAGCTTGATGTAGGTACAGACTGATAAGCAAACAAAACACCTGCATGTGTTTGTTACTGTATTTAGTAATTTTTTGCACGTTCACTATGACTGGTGTATGCTTACCTGCACGTACAGGTGATACAATGTGATCAAATATAAATGAATGACAAAAACATTAATAAAGTATGAAATTATAATCTACCATTTGATCATTTCATCACGTTAAATTAATTGGTATCATCAGTAGGCTCTGTTGTTAATTAAATGTATAACATTAATACAAGCTGTTCATCCCGTATGTTTAAAAAAACTAGATGTATCATGGCTGACCATTCGGTTGTAACACTTTCTAATGTAGCCTACTTCTACTGGACCTAACAAAGATCGCACAAAATGTGACGGTATAAACTGTGAGAGTGACTAACGTGGGTTTATCAAATTAATTTATCAAATTAACACCAATGCCTCTTTGAACAACCTTCAAAGAGTTAGTGGAGTGAGCAGTCTAATGGTTAATAATCTGGGCTATTAATGCCAAAGTTGCTTGTTGACTCCCATATGGAGGTGATGCATCACTTGGAGAATTGAATAAGGCATCCTATCTATTGCCATTGTGCCAGAGCAAAGCACTTAACCTCAGTAAGGGCTGAAGAGACCAACTGTTTCCTAGTGAACTATACAGTATGTCCCGCATCTTTCCCAGTTGCTGATGCCCAGGCCCGGATTGGCCATCGGGAGATCCGGGAGAATTCACGGTGGCCTGGCGGCTGATTTGGCCTGCTGCCCTGGTTTTTTTTGTTTTTTTTAGTTATTATTATTATTATTATTTTATATTTATGCCTTCTCGATGTACCAACGTGATCATTTCAGATTTTTTCATTCGATAATAAATCGATAATAAATCATAAATCGCACAGCCTAATAATTCAATAGTGTATTAGACTTTTTCAATAAATATATTGTACTAATTTTGACATTTAGGCACTTTAGAAATTGTTTTAATACCAGTCAAAATGTATTGATCAGTAAGATTTTTAATGTTTTTTAAAGAAGTGTCTTCTGCTCACCACGCCTGCATTTATTATACAGCAAAAACTGTAATATTGTGAAATATTTTTATTAAAATGTAATTTATTCCTGTGATTTCAAAGCTGAATTTTCAGCATCATTACTCCAGTCTTCAGTGTCACATGATCCTTCAGAAATCATTCTAATATGCTGATTTGCTGCTCAAAAAACATTTATTATTGTTATTATTATTATTATTATTATCATCAATATTTAAAACAGTTGAGTACACCAGGATTCTTTGATGAATAGAAAGTTCAGAAGAACAGCATTTATCTGAAATAGAAATCTTTTGTAACATTATAAATGTCTTTATCATCACTTTTGATCCATTTAAAGCATCCTTGCTAAATAAAAGTAATAATTTCTATAATCCCCCTTTCTATTCATCAAAGAATCCTGGTGTACTCAACTGTTTTAAATATTGATGATAATAATAATAATAATAACAACAAGTATGTTTCTTGAACAGCAAGTGAACATATTAGAGTAATTTCTGAAGGATCATGTGACACTGAAGATTCAGCTTTTTGATCACAGAAATAAATGACATATTCCAATCGAAATTGGGGGGGGGGGTTCTCTCAGTGCAAGAGAGAACCTTTAATTATTTTCCACGGCCCCAGACTAAGGATTCAGACCTTTTTTATGTGATGGCCATACAAATAATAGGGTTGTCTGGTTTCAGAAATTGTTGTGGATGTATAGGCTATAAACAGGAAATAAGGGGCCAAAATTGCACCTTTTGGGGTACAACAGCTTGTCACTGGAACAGGACCCTTAAAAGGACATATTTGTTCCTTTTTTACCCCTAATAGGTAGGCCTACAAATTAGTACCCTAAGGGTACGAATTACTACTCTTAAGGTGCTAATATGTACGGTGTACTGCTACAGTGTCAAGCTGTTGTACCCCAAAAGGTACAATTTTGGCCCCTTTTTTTCTGTGTGGCCTGGATGAGTGTGAGATTTCCCGGCCTGAAATTGTGTCCCAGTCCAGCCCTGCTGATGCCCCCTCAAACTGCGACACACTAGTTATGCTGCGCTTTCTCAATGCAATACTACTGTTATTGTTTTGTATTGTATGATTTTTTTCTGTGCTACACACGTTCATCTCTTTCTATTCCACTACACACTGGTAAGCACCATTTCCACCAGTCTGGTTTTGTGGAATTTTGTCAACTAAATAGTGAATCTCAGTTCTTTGAATAGAGTCTCTAAAGGAAGAATATGGGATGTCTTTCTTATATTTTTGATGATTTTAACATTTTGCTGTTTTAATTAGTTTTCCTGGTTTTGAGTTAATTCATAGCATGTGTGTGGACTGAGGAAGGAACACTGAGCACCTGTGTAATCAGCAAATGGGAGGTTTGGGAGACACACCCACCAAAGTAGCTCTGGAAGCACAGCAGTGCTATTATACAACTGCCAGTGACACCACCTACTACCACCCCCCACCCCCCAACAAAACACACACACACACACACACACACTCTAAATACATAATGAGTCCAATATATTCTGTACAAACACACTGCTTTCACGTAAACCCAACATGAAACACAGTGTGCCAGATTCATTGCACAGTGCCAATGCAGGAATAACTGAACAATTGTCACGGGTAAAGCATTTGACGTAAACCACTTCATGTTTTTTGCCAGTAGGATGGCAATGAGCAAGTAAGTCATCGTGTGCAAAAATTATTAATTTAACACCAACTGCTGTATAAAAATAAATACAACTATTTCTGGATAAAACTTTGTCATATCTGTGATCTTTAACTCTGATCTTAATCTAGTGACCATTAAGGTTTGTTGTTTTTTTAGGGGTGGGGTTGCTATTTGTGGAGCCTGAGAACTTCAGGGAAGCAAAGCATAAAAAGTGCGTTCTGCTTTCTTTCTTCAACTCAACATCTTAGTAATCAGAGTAACCACCCACTTCTCTCTGAAAGCCTCCATATCTTATCTCACAGGCCTAAACTAAAACTTTCCAACAAAAACAAGAAAATCTCAAAAAGCAGACAGTGCCAACTCTTAAGTAGGAGACATATTTAATGGACCAAAATGTGATTGATGTAACTGCTTGGACATTTTCTTTTCATCTCTCTAGTATGCAAGTAGCCATTTAAGTAGATGTTTGATACAAAGGGCCACATATTATAAGGACAATCCTCTTGGAGCAACCTGACTGATGTTGCCTAAGGGTGTTAAGATACTTGAGTTAAAGTGGTTTAACTTGCTTTACATGAGCGTCTGTGTGAATATTCATTAACATGCACAAATACATTCTTCTAGTGCTAAGTCATCATGCTTAATCATAATGAGGCCAATAACAAATATGATTCAAATGTAAAAGTGAGAGATGTACAGTATGTCATTCACAAGTATATTGCACGTTTTACACTTGTGGAAGCTCCAAATTCTAACAGTTAATGTACATCATTTTAAAGTGATAAAACATAATAACTGTCTGTTTAATGAACTTCAAAGGGCAAAATAGTGCAAGAAGACTGATAGCCATTATGAAGAGATGTGATATAAATACTGTATATTTCTGTTTTAATTGGGAACAAGAAGACATTTATTAGTACTGGACTTTGTCTGCTGTAGCAGATTCAGAGACAGCTGCGTGCTGGAATATTTATGTGTGACCTCTGACAAAGCACTGCTGCTAAATTTAGTAACAGGTGAGTGAGCAATAAACAGCATTATTAGATTACTTGTGACGATTTATGCAGCATATCCCACGTAATGTGCTTGGAGTTCACAACCTTACAGTAACCTGCAGGCATGGAGTATTATGATTAGGATAATATCAATCTAATTGCCTAATATAGGCCTACTGCTTAAAATGAGCTTCTATTAACTGGTTGAAGTATGAGGTAGTAATCATCTCATGTTTTAGAACAGATATAAACAGTCTTCTTTTTAATCAAACAAGACAAACAGCATGCTAGATTTAGCTGACAAAACAACACTTAACACATGCAGTAACACATGCAGAAACATAATTTTCTAGGCATCAGCTTTCTGTTGATCTTTTTTTAGATAATGGGATTGTGTATGCTTTATCATTTCAAACTTGCTGCGTTTTATACTTACAAATGATTTTTTTACCCATATGCTTAGAAAACAAAACCACAAGTTAAATTAATTTTAAGATTACAATGTCATGTTTTCCAAGATGAATGTGTACCTACAACTAGATTACTCAAAAACATGTTTGTAATAATGCCAAAAATAATGCCAAATTTTTGTCAGCACCAATTAATATAACACTCTAGGTCATTTTTAGTCATTCAATTAAAATGTGGTCATTCCATCAAAAGAAACTACTTAAATTACAATGTGAAACAATCAGGCAAATAATAGGCCTCAATTTTGTTCTTGTTTTTTTTTTTCATTAGAAGTTTTTAATTTACAGGTGCATCTCAATAAATTAGAATGTCGTGGAAAAGTTGCTAGCAATTTTAACACAATTACAGCACTCACATTATCTAAAATAAATCCCTCAATGTTCTTTCTTGTTGGCATGAGTAAGTGTGCACACAATGTCTATGAGTGCCTCTACTCATGTTTGTCTGGATGTGTAATGTGGACAAGAGTTGTCCATGACAGAATAAGGTTTTACCTATGTACTAAATACAAACAGCAGATGTAGTTTAAGTGAGGAAAACTACATTTTTGAATGGCTCACTTACTGACTGAAAAAGTTAATATCTAACAAAATATTAAGTCTCGTACTGGAAAGCCACAGCTTGACCAGCTCAACTCACTGTTAATGTCACATGACTAATGCTAACTGCGTCTGGACGCTGACGGGCAACATTTGCTCAGTTTCTTTCCTCACTCAGATACGGCAGTGATGACAAACAGTTATTCTTCTCCTAATATGGGAAAGAGGGACGTTAGTCCTGTACACAGAATAAGAGATTTTTTTCTTTTCCTCACTCATGAATTTCTTGCGGCTCAGTTGCATCAGCTAGATTATGAGCTCATTTCCTTTTTTATCTGATCTATATATACAGTAAATATATGTAAAGCAGAAAACAAGCTGTCAGATAAGTTAATTAATTGAGCTTATTTGACAAAAAAATGTGATTCAACTGTAATACTGTCCAGATAATAGTGATTTTACACAAATGTCCTTATCCAAATCAGAGCCGACTTTTTAAAAATGTGCTTTTGAGTTTCCACTACGATCACAACATTGTAGGCTTTTTTCATTCTTTTTTTTTTGTTAAGGGATATCTACATTAAAACCTTTTTTTCGGTTGCCTGAAGTTTCTTCATGTCAAATTTAAACTGATGAAAGCACCCCAAAAAAGATACTATAGTAGCAGAAAAAGAATGTCACCATGTCATAGACTAAACAGGAAAAGAAGACGGTTTCCTGCCCTTCACAAGATCAAGAGGAGAATGCATTATATAGTATGTAGTGGACCTTCAGCTGATGTTATTTTGGGTGTAGACTGTTGTTATTTGTGCACTGCTTACATTTACAATTAGCGTACATTTACGTTGTTTAACATTGACTGTTAAATACATGCTAAGATGCCTATTTTTTCCACTAATGTTTGGATCAATCAAATTCTGCATAAAGGTTCTTGCATCCCATGTGCAGAGTGACTGTGCCTCTGTTTTTCCATCTGTTCTCTATGAGGTGTGTATAAAAGGGTCTTAGGCTACTGGTTGTGACGTCAGTGCCGCTATTTTTCCATGAATGCATGAGTTTTCTAAGAGCTGTAGTTGTTAATGTCAGTTATATAATGGTTCTTGGCGCTGTCCTGGTACTAATGAGCCTATACCATGTAGCGTAAAGAAAAAACTCCATTCTCTCCTTTCATGTTGCCACACCTTCAACATTTTCATAAAACTGTTGATCACTCACAGGTCCTCTTTTGCGTCAGTGATGTCCTTGACATTTCAGGCACAAATACAGCTGTTTAGTTTGTAGTCCTAGAACCCAGAAGAGAATTAACGTTTTCCAGTCATGGTTTTGATCCTAAACCTAACTGTCTGAAATGTCAGTTTTGGATTTATGAGTAAATTAAACTCTGTGGCTAGCATTACTTTAAGGGAGTTTTATCTTTTGTTTGTTAATTTCATACACTTATCCAAATTTTGAAGCTGTTGTTTTTTTTCACATTGGCCTACTTTTTTTTTTTTTTTACACATACGTTTTTCACACTAGTTCCCAAATAAGTTCAACAAGTACCACAAGAATGGGAGTTGACCAATCAGACAACAATTAGCAAATAGCAAAGAAAAATACCATGCCAGCATCTACAACTGAATTATAATTGTGTGCAGTTCAAACAAAAAGCACTAAAATGTTAGAAACTGAAATACAGTGGTGAAGAATTAGCCTTCCGGGGTTGGCCTACAAATTGACGGCTCTGATAAAGGATTGGTGTAATGTAGCATTTGACCCTTCGCAAAGACCCGCCCCCCTTTCTTTACTGTTGCTATGTCCGACAAGCCATGGCGCTCTCACACCGCACATAAAACAAGTATAAAACAAAGTCTCAGCTTTAAAATGTAGTTTTTTAAGAAATTCCAACAATAAATACAGTTTTGTGGCTCTTTAATATGTCACTGTAGCGCCTCAGTTAAAAGCGCCAAATTAATCGATCATCTCTTCCTCTTTACTAGTTATAGCATGAAATAAACATTAAAACATCTAGTTCAGCCGCAGAAAGACAATAGGTTCAAGCATAAGTTAAAGTCCACCGATGTTAAGCTACTCTTCTGTCTGGTTTGTTTGTTAGACCAAAATGGCAGATCCGGCGTTATGATTGGCCAGATCGCCTGTCAATCAAACTCCCTGTGAAGGGTCAATTGATCCGTACAGCTAGCGTTGTTAAATTCATCGCGGCGTTCAGCGCAGAAACTCAGTGCGTTCCAAACGGGATATATCACCCTCCAAAAGGCACTTTGGAGTGAAAACAATCATGGCTGCCATATTAAAGGGTCGTTCCAAACTAAAGTGCTCAAAATTGGCCACTTCAAAGAGCCCTTCGCAATGAAGGATTTCGAATGGTACAACTGATGGACACTTCGGGCCCCCATGATTCTTTGCGCTGATTCTTTCCATGATGACGTCGCCTCCATATGGGCACGGGATGATGACACAGAAGGCACTTCAAGTCCCCTACACCCTTCAAAGCTCTCACTCCAGAGGGTAGACCCTTTGAAGGGATTAGGGCATAGGGATATGGAATGCAGGGACTCTTTCATGAGATTTGAATTCTCCACTTTAATACAACCTCATGCATAATACAGTGCAGTGATTGGATCATAGGACTTCATTCTCATGAATAATACTGAGAAATACTTAGAAAATTGATGACGTAGACGCGTACTCTCCAGACACTCCAACCAATCACCACTCCAAATTAACGCATATACGTCACTTTTCGTGACTTTGGTTCAACTTTGCTTTTTTAACCAGAAGAATGAAATAGCTCCAAAAAATTAGTGCTATTATTGTTTTCACTGATGTGCAACCTGTACATATGTTAACGTCTCAAAAAATTTGTTTTAGGGTTTCATGACCTTATTAAAGGGGTCATATGATGCGACTTAAATTTTTCCTTTCTCTTTGGAGTGTTACAAGCTCTTGGTGCATAAAGAAGATCTGTAAAGTTGCAAAGACTAAAG
Source organism: Sinocyclocheilus anshuiensis (assembly GCF_001515605.1). Taxonomy (NCBI): domain Eukaryota; kingdom Metazoa; phylum Chordata; class Actinopteri; order Cypriniformes; family Cyprinidae; genus Sinocyclocheilus; species Sinocyclocheilus anshuiensis. The sequence continues at coordinate 1,313,014 of NW_015538065.1, forward strand.
TCTCAAATCCAAAGAGATATTCTTTATAAAAGTTAAGATTCAGCCACGCCTACCTAAAACGGCTCATTCTAACACGCCCCCACATGTCTACGTCACGATGTGGGAAGATTTACAATAATGTATAGTATGTGGAAAATAATGTGTTTTTGTAACCTTAAACCGCATAAACACATTTCATTACACCAAATACACAAAATAATGTTCTTTTTAGCAGCATCATATGACCCCTTTAAGGTATTTTGTCTGAAGATGTAGTCTGAAGTTTCCATTGTATGGTCTTTCAAGATTTTCTTGCCCTCATGTCTTTATTCAGCCTACTCAAGGATATAGAACACAATTAGCTGTTTCTGTCTGAAACCCACCCGCACATCCCGTTGCATGGACAGAAACGCACTCACTTGCAGGCACTGTTTCACTACTTGCGTCTGGACCTTTTACATAGGGCCTACGTCATCTGAAGATCATGCGTAGCTGATGGAAAATGGCAGCATTTTCCCCCTCGCTTGCGTTAGTCAGCCTAAGACAACGGTTCAGTCAGCAGTGCCCGTTACTTCAACACTGGACCTGTTTTGAGTGGCACGAGGCCAGTTTCTGAGAGCGAAATCTGAATATAACTGTTCAAATGAATGCATCCCCACCCAGTCTGTCTAACTAGTGCCTGAGCCCACGAATCTGTATTTAGCAACATACAAACTCTGAAATTACAGTTTACACCCCTGAGTTGAACAGCGACTTTGTGGTGTGGAATGTGTGGCCTATTTATTGTAGGCCTTAAATTTAATGAGCTAATGTCATACTGACAAGGGAAGCTATAGGATCATGTTATGAGCCGGTTACATATGCAGTCTAAACACTGAATTTAGATCAAAAAGGATAGGCACTGTATACGTGCGTAAAACGCAATGATTCTAGATCTATAAACACTTTTGGATTTGTTATATATCTAAACATGTTTATATTGTTACATAAAAACACCTCTTGTTCAGCCATATTCTTTAACAATAACCTGAGAATAAAAGGCCTTAGAGTTTACTGTATCATTACATTTTAAAGGAACGGTATCATAGGCTACCAAATGGTTTAAAGGGTTAGTTCACCCAAAAATGAAAATCCTATCATGAGAATTACCAACATTGTTTAATACCTTTTTTCTCTCTCTCTCTCCCAGTGGTTACCAACAACTATTTGGTTACCAATATTCTTCAAAATATCTTTTGTGCTTAATCAAAAGAAACTCATACAAGTTCGGAACAACTTGAAGTTGAATAAATGATGACAGAAGCTTAAAGGTCACATATTTTACACCTTTCTGGAGTTTTATTTTAAGTCTTGATGTCCTTAAAGCAGCACTATGTAACTTTTTCTGTGTTCAAAATTTGCAAAATGTATATAATGAGCGAATACATCATGAATTCATCTTCCAAACCGTGTTTTTGTCTTATTCCGAATCACTATGGTACACTTATAATAAGTACTTATATTTGGACTATTGTAGCCTGGTCGGGTCGTCACCGCTGCGGAGTAACACATACCTGCGTGAATCGCCAGAGACATAAACTTAGAGAAGTAGCTCCGGTTGGAATGTTCTTCCACGGGATGTGTGCAGTTCTGTTTATTAACCGCTAGAGCGCCAAAAGTTACATAGTGCTGCTTTAAGAATATATATTTGCGGTATAAGTACCAAAAACCATCTCAATATATTTTTACAGCTCCTCTCTCAGGAGCTCTGCTGAGAACAGGTCGATTTTGGCCTGTCTAATTAATATTCATGAGCCTCTCTTCTGATTGGCCTGCTGTTTTCTGAGTGACGCACGGCCAGGCCATGTATGCTGTAGCCTGCTGTGGATTGGTGATACTCACAAGTAAGGTCAATAGAAACACCGGTAATGATGGTCATTGCTGAGGGAAATGTTGTCCGTACATGTTTGAGCCGAACTCAGACCCCGAATCGGCGACGACAGGAGACAACCAACCACCTCCTCAAACGCGCTTACAACAGGATGTTTCAGAATGGTAATTCATGTTTTTTTTTTTTTTTTAAACCGAATGCAGTAAATACAAGCCTGACCAGCCGAGCGTTTGCAATCACGTGAACTTGAAGACACTTGTACAAATGCGGATGGGTGACATGAATGAAAATCATTCCAGATTGGCGATGTAGTATTTGGTTTCTGTATTCTGTACTGTATTTTCCTGCGCTCAAACCTGCCAATCTATAGGATCAAACGCCGTGTATGGCCTTTGAGGTAATTTGTGAATTAGCACAGACTTATAGTCTAAATAAAACAATTTGCAACTGTTACTATTATTACACTTGTATACAAAACTTTGTATTATGCTTGTTACAGAGTGACGCGGTTGTCACGGCGACCGTCACAGCCCTACTGTGCAATGATGTAGTTTCAGATCCAGACTGTACAGCGTTTTCTTGACATGTTTCCGTGTTGTTGTTGCTCAGCAATGGTATGGACGCGATGTTGTCTGGGGGTTTGGCAAAAGGAGAGTGGGACGGTGGGCGGTGCTCGGGGTGGGGACTGCAGGCGGTGACTGTGTAGTTCTGACGTCAACTTTTTATGGAAGTCACAACGGTTCGTGAAAAATCACAGCTACTTTATGCAGGCTGTTTGCATTTTACTGTGGACTGACTGTTTTGAAACATATGGTAGTTACATAGCACCTAGACCTCAGTTATCATGAAAAAAGTCAGGAAATTTTAGTTTTGACAATACGGGACCTTTAATTTTTGGGTGAACAACTTCTTAAAGTTAATGTAAACGTAAAAATAATCAACTTCCGTTATCTTAATAAATGTTGGCCAGCTGACTTACATTTGTAAGACTTGAACTCTATAAAAACGTGTTGTTTGTTCAAGGTTATTCAGCTTTTATATTAATAATAGTCGAATATAGGCCTACGTTATCTTTGAATGATTCAGGAAAGTAGCCACGGAATGCGTGAGGGAGAAATAGTTTAGTCACTTCATCAGCAAGTTAATATAAAACACCATAATGAACGTCATGCTACTAGTTAAAATGAAAGTAACTGTAAAACCAGCAGTCATGAGTCAACCTTTAAATATATTCTGCAAAATAATCATCCAAACGATGACGTGCGTATATGTCTAATAATAAGCGCCTAACGCATTTTAATCTGCTGTTTTAAAATGAAAGGTTAAAATGTTTCTTTACCATATGGCCAGTGGTGAGAGAAGATACTATTGAGTGGTGATGACGGAACTGCGTTATCACATCAGAAACCTGCAGATGGCGCTGTTTTTAGCAGTTTCTAAGTGCCGCCTGAGGGTCAGAGCAACATAAACACATCCCTTCCGTATTTTCATTTAATAATATATATTCCACGTTGACAAACACTCCGAGGATGGATTTCACGATCCGGGCCGCCACGCTCGAGGACTGTAAGGACATCTCGCGGATGATACTGGTGAGTGGACGATTTTAGAATCTTATGAAACATTGAAACACAGATCTGCTGTGTCACAGAGAAGCATGCGTAATCTTTCATTATCTTCCAAACTGCTGTTTTTTTAACGTGTAACGCACGTAATTGCATCAGTGTTGTTGATGGCAGAGTTACAGTAAGCCATATTCATTTGGCACACTGTAATCTGACACTTTCCTGGCATTGAGCCTAGTGGACGGCGTTTGGAATGCTGGGAAACGTGCAGCAGCCTTCAGCTTTACTGTCATAATAATGAAGATGAAAGAATCCGAAAATCAGAGCGTAGCGTGACCGCTAGATTACGCAGGCCATTGTCACGTCATGAATTAGATGTACGTAATTACTAAAACCTCGTTAGTTATTGGTGAGCGCGACAATGGAAAGAAATTAAAAATTAGACACTTTGCTGATGTCAGAATAGTGAAAACAAACATCTATGACACAATTTAATATAATTCAAAAGACACTTTAATGGATGATACATTAAAGGGGTCATATGACGCGATTTCAATTTTTCCTTTCTCTTTGGAGTGTCACAAGCTCTTGGTGCATAAAGAAGACCTGTAAAGTTGCAAAGACTAAAGTCTCAAATCCAAAGAGATATTCTTTATAAAAGTTCAGAGTCAGCCACACCTACCTAAAACGGCTCTTTCTAACACGCCCCCACATATCTACGTCACGATGTCGGAAGATTTGCATAACGCCGCCCAAATGTTCACGCAAAGAAGACTGTTTCCTGATCCTGGTAGAGTAGACTACAATGCCCGTTTTTTGACAAATAATGCTGACTCAGAGCCTGTAAGTATGTTTTCATATTTAAAGAATTTGCCACTGACGATTCAAACGCGAGTTTTGAGCAGTGTAGAGTAGCGCTTGTTTGTCATTTCTCCGATCACAAATGCAGACATGGTTTTATGTTTACGCGGCGCGATGCAACGCAATGTGTAAAAACACAGTACTAGTCATTATAATCAGTAATTATGTCCCCACTGGATGCAACAAATGCCTCGTTTATAATGGGTTTTAATGTTTTTG